>NC_051228.1:3113054-3413054 GCF_015220715.1 Pygocentrus nattereri
TTCTAAATGAATTAAGGTTTTGAGTGGTGTTGGATCTCTTATCTTAGGAAGCATCTTAAGAGTTTTCCTTTTAGATGTGTTTATGGTTCTGTAAAGCACCTTGAGTTGATGCTGTCATGAAAAGTGTGCTATATAAATTAAATTTACAATAATAATAGTAATAATAATAATACTTATTATTGTTGTTGTTGTTATGATTATAAATTAAATGGTATAACCAATGCACAGTTATACTTGTGCCTTCACCAATACCATAAGCAAGTAAGAGTGCTAGCATTCAACCCCAAGAGGGTTCGTCTTAGGATATACACCACTATATAAACTCTGCCTGTCCAGGGTGTGTCCTGCCTTCCGCCCAGTGACCACTGCCATAGGCTCCAGCATCCCCTGCGACCCTGAGGGAGAAGTGGCTTAGAAAATGTATGTGTGTGTGTGTGTGTGTGTGTGTGTGTGTGTGTGTGTGTGTGTGTGTGTGTAAACTGTTGAATGAACCCTTTGCTACAATCAAATTTGAAAGAAGACAAAGAGTCACAGCAAGGAGGGCCTGGGTTCGATCCCCCGGCCGGGTGACCGGGGTCCTCTCTGTGTGGAGTTTGCATGTTCTCCCCGTGTCTGCGTGGGTTTCCTCCGGGTTCTCCGGTTTCCTCCCACAGTCCAAAGACATGCAGTCAGGCCAATTGGACGTGCTAGATTGCCCCTAGGTGTGAGTGTGTGTCTGCCCTGCGATGGGGCAGACAGGGCAGACAGGGCAGACCTGGACATCCTGCCTTCCGCCCAATGACTGCTGGGATAGGCTTCAGCACCCCCCGTGACCCTGATGGAGAAGCGACTTAGAAAATGGATGGATGGACAAACAGTAAAAAGAGAAATAATAATAAATAGATAATAAATAATAATAAAAGAGAAAAGCACAGAACAGAAATGGTTCAGAAGGAGCCGATAAATAAAAAGAAGCTGTAAATATGAGGAAATATGCCCAAGTGTCAAAGCACTTAACGACCAAAGGGGTAAAACGAGGGCATTTTCATTCTGGGTGTCCTGAAATGAGGCGTTTCGCTGACAAGAACATAGTTTTCAGCATAAAAAGAAGAGGACTTTTATTTTGAAGAAAGTCTCCGCGAAACGACACATCAGCCGTTTTTTTTATTTTTGCGATATTTAAATATATTAATATCGTGTAAACATGCACGCTTTGCCAATGTAAACATGTTATGAGTCGTTTAGGTTCTAAACAGAACCACTGCCTTTACTACAGAACCCTCGGAGAACCCTCGGAGAACCAGCTTTAAGTGCAGCCGCAGCTCGGGCGGAGGGCTGAGGGCTGAGGGCGGGGTTCGCGGCTCGGCTCCGGGCCGCGGTCTCACGCCTGCGGTCGGGAAACGAAACGAAACGAAACAAAACGAAACGAAAGCGAAACAGATGCTGGAGCTGAGCGGCTCCTCCAGTCTCTGCCGCGGAACCGAGCGAGGAGCAGCGCCATGGAGGACTTTCCTCACCCCCTCACTGTGGAGGGTCGCTGGCCCTCCGCCTCCACCAAGACCCTCACTGCCAAGCTCCAGATCTACTTTCAGAGCAGGAGGAAGTCTCAGGGTGGGGACTGCGTGGTGAGGTTCTCCGAGCAGAGCCGCACCGCTACGGTTCACTTCAGGTCGGCTGAAAGTGAGTAAACTCGTCCCGACTGAGCTCGAGTCCCGGTCAAAACGCGTTAAAGCTGACCGGAAGTCCGTCTATAACGACTTTCGACCACAACTATACGCTGTTTAGCGTTTAACGCTCGTCAACAACTTAGTGCAACGTCACGGTGTGTTACGTCGCCTTACGTAGGCCAACGCTGGAGTCCGCCGCTCGGCCGGTTTACTCGGCCAAAGCAGCGCCTATTAGCGACCCAGCAGGGCGGCACTCCGTCGTATAAGCGCTTATGATACAGAACCATATCTTATCTTATCAAATATATCAGTTCAAATGGTGCACTTACAGTAAAAAAGGTTGTTTTACCATTTTCTTAAGAATGCAAGCGCTTTTACACGACCATACAGGCGGTCAGTGAAGCTTCACCTCGATATCACAAAATAAAAGTCTCCTCAAAGGAGAATTCCACCTACATTTCGGGGGTGGGGGGGCTCGCATGGTCATTCATCAGAGTTTGACGTGCAGTGTTTCATCTTAAGAGAAACTTGGGCCAAGTCCCATTTCGCCTTTTAACCCCTACCCCTTGTTTTCCAGCGTCACCCTGATCCCTGGGAACTGAGTTACAAGGGATGGCGGTTGAAATGTTGCCCTGCGAAATGGGAAAAGCCCCAGTTGCTTCATTAAGGGCTACCAGCGCCGCTCTGTAGGCGACCCTGCCCATAGAGGAGGGGAAGGTTCAGCTCCTCACTGCTTATATACATTTAGGGCATCATGTGCCTCCAAAGAGGGGGGTGATTATTTGTTAGCCCCCCCCCCCACCCAGTTCTTCAGTGGTGTGAAGCTGGAGTCAGATATTCACCGGATTCTTGTTTGGATTTTCCCGTTCCACCTTAAATGGAGCAGCAGTGACATTCTGGCGCTACAGGCGTCAGAACTGCTGGACTATTTAAGGTGGAACGGGAAGCTGAGCGAGCTAGCTACAGAGACATTAGCGTGCTATTAGTGATTTTCTGGGCTTGTTATGAAGAAAAGGGCCAAAATATATATATATGTGTGTGTGTGTGTGTGTGTGTGTGTGTGTGTGTAAATGTAATGTAGCAAACATGCTTTGGTTCCACATGCATGAAATATATCACATCAACTCATTTACTGTCTTCCGCTCGACTTACGTTTGGCAATAATTGTGTCAGTATTAATGCAATTCACTGCAGCTCTACTTTAACATTCGAAAATCAACGTTTTAAACAATTTAAAACCAAAGCTGAGACAATACTGTGCAGATTCACAGCATACATAATTAACAAGACATCAAGAAGCTTTAAATTTAAAAAAATGAAGTGATAATTGTGTCCGTAATGATGAGCGGAGGTGTAGAACATTCTAATAAGACTGAAAAAGCTTTATAAAGGTTTATAAGTTGTTGCAAAACTAGCCTGAGGACTAAATAGTAGTGTCAGGAAAACTCGTGACAGCTTTTAATGACAGTGACAGCTCATTTTTACTCGTCCCCCTCCCTCGCTAATGGTGTGTTACATCGAACATTTATTAAACCTTTATATCGCTCTATCGAGGAAAAGTTATATCGCGATAATTATTGCTATCATTTTATCGCCCAGCCCTAGATTGTGTAGAACAAATGCACACACACACACACACACACACATTTTCTAAGCCGCTTGTCCCTCAGGGTCGCAGACATCAAAAGCAGCTGAAGAAGGTTCTTGTGTCCTTAAACACGGTCCGCCTGCTTTCCCTTCCAGCTCGAGATCAGGTTCTCTGTAAGGGAGATCATTCCATAACTATTGAAAACCAGCTGGTGAAACTGGAGGTGTTCAAACATGGTGATGAAGAGAAACAGAAGACAGAAGAGCCCAGCGGAGCAGTAAGTGGACAAAACTGTCCAAATCTGTTTTACTATAAGAGGCCTGCCAGTGTGAAGGGAGCTCTTATCCTCATTAGCAAAAGCCCTTGGTGGCATTCAGAACAAGAATGAGCCCCCAGGTGTTCAGTCAGTGCTAGATGTGTGTGACGTGTTGATTTGTAATGGTAATCTGGGAGGCAGCAGGCTGTAGAGAGTGTCTGTGGGAGGCCGAGCTCATCTGCTCGAGGTGCTGAGTTACTGAAAGAGCACAAATTGAGCCACTCCCTCGCTGTAGGGCAGGGCAGGATGGCCCTTGTTACTCAGACATAGTTTTATGACTGTGAATGCTGGGAGGAATGCGGTTCTGTTTATAGCCCTGTAAAATCACAGGGACCTTTGATCAGGGTTTGTTATGCTTTCTTACAGGCTGCAGCAGGAACTGATGTGGACCCAGGCTTTCAGAAAACAGGTGAGAGGTGGTGTTTGTTTGTTTATGAATAAATGAATAAATACACGAACGAATAAATCATTACAGAGCAGTGCCTTATTCTTGAAGGCTCACTCTCCCTCCTATAACCTTCTGTTGATTCTTAAAGGGGAAGTCCACATTTTCTGCATGATTAAAGGGGAATTCCACAAGTGTTTGAGATGCAAACAGAGCCAGTCAGAGCGGTTTGGTGTGAAGTGGTTCAGATGTCTTTACAGTGGTGGTGATGGGAACCAGACGTCACCATGACTACAACACAGATATATATATATATATGTATATATATATATATATATATATATATATATATATATATAATTTGCTATCCAGAACCCCTAGTGAACCTACATGTGTCACGCTTTATGTTGAATGGTGATGATGGTAAAATAGTCAAAGTTTTCTTTGGGGGACTATTTTGTCTCACAGCGCCCTGTATGTATCCCTCCACCATGAACGAGGTTTCAAAAATGTTTTAGTCTAAAAACTATCATAAAACAATGCCATCAGTATTCATAACCGTTTCACGTAGTAACTTTCTGTGAAGGAGCATTTAGAGGTGGACGTCTGGTTCCGATCAACACCACTGTGAACAGTTCTGACTTGGTAAGTTTCTCTAGAACAGAGCGTTTCACACCAACCAGAACCGTTCACAGTGGTGGTGATAGGAACCAGACGTCCCCCTCTAAAAGCTCCCTCACAGAAAGTTATTACTTGAGGTGGTTCTGAATTCACTGCCTGATGTCTGAGACACTGTTTTATGATAGAGTTCAAAAGGTTTTTAAAATATATTGAGAGTGGAGAGGTACATGTAACTCCCAATTCCCATTTTATTTTATCATCATCAATATTCCATATAAATCTTAGATCAAATTAGTAAATGAAATGGCTGTATCCATTGTAGATATCACCAACACTGTAAAGAAATCTGAGTCATTTCATCACAGTTGACATCTCAGTGATGAATTCCCCTGGTAGAAAGAACCCATAACTTTACAAATATCAAAATAAAGATATGTAAACAACTGTATAATTCTTTGCATGTCTCTTCAGTTCCAACTGAGCAGAGGACCTTAAGTGTGAGAGTGGACAATGTTCCTGCTGATGCTGTCACCAATAAGGACCTTCTGGATCTGTACTTTGAGAAATGGGGTGGACCTATAGAGACAATCAGCTCAATTCCAGAGAAGCAAGCTGCTATCATCACCTTCCGGTCACCTGATGGTATGACCAGTTTGGCAAACTTTGTACACTTTGTACACACTGCTTTTTTGTGCCCTCACCCACCATTTTCTAGTCTGCACAATTACTGCAGGGTTGTATAAACTAAGGTTTTAAAGGGTCAGTGGTAGAACTGGCCAGGAAGGTTGCGTCTTACCACTGGTGCTCAGATCCTCGTCACAGTTCAGTTGCTTCATTGGATGTAAAGGATGGCCCAGTTCATCTCCTTGTGCTGCCAGAATCACAGAATCACAAAACACATCTGACCCACCGCTTTGCATAGTGCTGGGGTGACGCCCCACCACGTTTTTGAATGGGTACAGGGAAAAACTCCACTTTCCCTAAAGCCACACACACTACATGACATTCAAAGTCGTCAGATCGCTGTCCTGTTCACTACTTAGTGTCTTGAAGTCATTGTGGTTTGCACAGGGGGTCACACATTATAAGATTTTTCACCAACAAGTCTGTGTGGTCTCCAAAAACATGCCAGAGGTGACCTCACCCCGTGGCTTTTTCATTGGCTGTAACTTGTCGCTGCACTCATTGCCAGTCACAACAGGGTCACAACACTTTTCACAGGTCGTATTTATCCTGATTAAAATCTTTTGGGCGTCTGCGAGGCACTTGCAAGTCTCGAATGTTGTCTTTGAACAATATACACTTAGCGATAGTATATGCACAGAGCCAATAGCAAGTCCTGAATGCATGCTGATTTGCCTCTAAAATGATGTGGTGTGAACTCAGCATAATTATGTGGTGTGAACTCATAAATGAGCTGAGGAGCTCGAATAGGAAGAGGACTGAAAAGCCTAGTTTGAAGTCACTGAAAAGTGACCAGCTGAGGTTTTGGGTATTTGGTTTGTTTTGTGTTGGTTGGGAGCAAAAGATAAAGTAAAATGGCTGCTGTGAACTCAAACTCTGGCTTCGGTGTCCTCCTTGAGCCTGGGTTAGCAAATTACGTGCTACAAAGAGATTTTGTCTTTGATAAAATCGGCCGCAGTTTTGCTGCTAAGATGCCTGACTCTTTATTAAGAGTGGGTTTTCCCATGAACAGGTGGAATGTTGAGCATTAAAAACTCTTCTCCTTTTTAGTTTTAGGACTTTGGTCCTTCAGGTTCAAAACACTGACACGGTATAAGAATAAGCTTATTAGGACATGTTGTCCTTGGGACATTGGCTGTGTATTTCAGCACCAGTAAATTTTGCCCCGTGACTTTTGCAGGTGTGCTGCCACTCCTGGATGCCATTCAGTTTTAAGACTCTTTTAGGTTAATGTATACAGCACTGGACAGTCAGCAACAATTAACGGTTAAGCAGCCTATGATGTTATGTAAATGGCAGCGTGATGTTTTTTGAAAGCCCCTCACCGAGCTATCTTGCGATAATGGAGACCTAGCTAACAAGTGGGAACTCCAAAAGGTAAACACAGGTAAGAACACTTAGGTCGAATTAACTGGAAACTGAGGTTTTTGTTTTTTTTTGGTTTTGTCTTGTGATCTTATATTTGACAGCTAATTTTGTAGGCAATAGACTTAAACATCTATCTATCTATCCATCTATCTATCTATCTATCTATCTATCTATCTATCTATCTATCTATACACATATAAAAAAGTTTCTTTAATCTAGAAAGTGTGAACAGATTTGACTTTGCTGTTCCAGTGGAATTGTCAATTCCAGTTGTCGGCATGGACTTTGCAGTCATTTGAATGTACTGCATCATTTCCTTGTAGAACTAAACCAGTCATTCAAGCCATTTTTCTTTTCTTTTGTGTACCACAAATAACATCAGTTTGTCTGAACTTTTCAGCTGTACAGAGACTTCTGGAAAGAATTGATCACAGTATAGGCAAAGTGCCAGTCAGCGTACATCCGTATTGTATGTATTTTCTTCTATTATCTGCATTTTCTATTATAATACCTGAGAAAAATGAAAAACATTTGGTCTGTGTTATTAATCTAGTGATTATACCTTGTTTCCTACCTATATTCTCTCCAGTTGACACGGATGAGAGTCAGGCTGACCAGCTTACTGAGCCATCTCCTAAGGACAGTTTGGGAGACTCCCCACAGCCAGGAGCTGTGGTCCTGGAGAACCTGCCTGACAACTTTTACAAAGAAGTCCTAGCACTTTTAGTGGAGAACATCAGCAATGCTTCTGAAGAGGATTATTTCCTGGAGATAATAAGAGAATCAAATGTTGCTGTGGTGACCTTTAATGACCCCAGTGGTAAGTCCTCAAATTGCAGTGTCTAGGTTAACTTGTAACTGCCATTTCTGAAATTGAGACAACCAATCATAATGTGAGATCACGTTAAAAAATTGCATGAGACTGTCAGTCTTAAGTGATTTTTTTCTTTTTTGCAGTTGCTGAGAAGTTCCTTGTGGAGAGCACGGGCAATAAAAAGTTCCAGCAGTATCGTCTAAAGGGACGAGCTCTGGAAAAAAGTAGAAGTGTCAAGGTGGAAAATTTGCCTGCTCAGACTTCTCCAGAAATGCTAGAACTTTACTTCGAAAAGTGGGGTGGAACAGTGGAAACCGTCACCATGGTTCTAGAAGAACAGGCTGCCATTGTCACTTTTTGCAAGCAACAGGGTAAATCATGTGTGCCTTTAATTTTAGAGAGTAGCTCAAGGGATACCTTGCTGGATTCATGAAAGGCAAATTCGAATACCATTGTGTTGTATAGTCTTCATGTTTCCATAGTTAGTATAGGTATCAATTCGACATGGCCGTTGAAAGTATGTTATTTGTGTGGAATAAATGTCTATCATCCTTTTTCAGATGCAGAGAATGTTCTTGAGAAAGATCTCAGGATTGTCAAGACAGCAGTTACTGTCTACCCATATTACATGTCTTTGGGTACCGCCTTGTATGGCAAAGACAGACCAACATGGACGCTGCCCAAACCTTTCACAGAGAAGATCAATCCTGCTATCAGAGAATTCCTCAATAAGAAGGGGCTAATATCCTCCATCTGTAAGCAGATGAACTCATTATCCTGCCAGGTGAACATGGACAAAGCTGAAGTCCAGCTCAGTCCTCTTCCCACACTGCTGAAACAGAAGGGTATAACCAAGAAGCACATAGACGACTGGAGGCAAAATGCCACAGATGGCTTTAGAGAAATACTCTCCAACTACGCTGTTTTTGAGTGTGCAGTAATCCCCTCTGTTTGGTCTACACTAGAGACAGACATTCGGTCAGTAGTGAAAGACAAAGCCTTCATGAAGATTAATAATGGAGTCCTGACACTGGCAGGAATGAAGCAAGACATTAATCTGCTGAAGCCAATTTTGGAGAGTGACTTAAAGAGAGCATCAGATCAGATGGAAAGGGACCAGAAGAGTGTTGTAGAAAGCATGGAGATGTCCCCTGCCATGGTCTCTCTGCTTCTGCAGGAAGGACTTCAACAGAATGCTGCAGCTAAATACCCAGAGCTGAAGCTCATATACAAAAAAGACACCAATCAGTTAACATTGCATGGCCTTTCTGTGGAAATTTTTGACATCAAAAATTGGATCCTTGAGAGGAGACTGAGCCAGAAACAGAAGATTCCGAAAATTGACCCTTCATTACTGGAGTTCCTAAGATCAGTGGACTGTGAGGAGATGTCAGGAGATCTGTTCACATCCAAGGGAATCAGTGCAGTCTACACAGTTGAAAATGGGGATGTTGTTTTGACTGGAAGCTCAGACAGATCACTGACTGAGGCAGAGCAGAGACTCCAATTGGCACTTACATCCAGTACCCTCTCTTTAGAGGATTTAAGTGTGCTTGAAAAGCCGGAATGGCGCTCTCTCAATGATGAACTGTGTGACACATACAACTTAGCCAGGAAGAAAACTGTTATTATAAAATCCTCAAAACACAATGAAGCACTTGTAGTTACTGGCTTTCAGCAACCAGTCTTGGAGGTCAGCAGGAGCCTGGAGAAATTCATTAACACACACTCAAGAATCGATGAGGTCATTCGCGTCAAGTCATATGCTGTGGTGAAGTTCATAAATGAGAAAATGTCCCTAGTTTGGAAGAAACTTGTGAAGTCTGATGAGGTGACAGTTCATTTTGACCCAAAACGAGCCTTGATCCGACTGTCTGGAGAGCGTGTTCACATCCAACCAGCCATGGAGAACTTTCAGAAAATTGCAGATGCTCTCCACACAGATAGGATGTCAATTAAAAAAGCAGGTGCTAAAAAGTACTTCCAGGAGCAGAGAAGCATTTTCTTGATGATGATGAAGGAACATCGATTTGTGGTCGTTCTTGAGGAAAGTCACATGCTGGAAGAGGATGAAGATGATTTTGATGACGATGACAGCATGGAAGATTTTGGACAATTGTCCTGTGAGGTCCAGATGCCTGATGGGGTCATCATCACGGTCAGAAAGGCTGATATCTGTCAGTTTAAAGTAGATGCCGTGGTCAATGCTGCCAACGAGGACTTGAAGCACATTGGTGGTGTGGCTTTGGCACTCCTCAAAGCTGCTGGACCAAGTTTACAAGAATGGAGTGACGCATATGTAGTTGCAAATGGACAAGTGGCACCTGGAAAAGCTATCACTACTGGAGCAGGTCGTCTTCCATGCAAGTACGTGGTGCATGCTGTGGGTCCCCGCTACACGCATACAGACAAGTTTAATGCAGTGAAGCGGCTGAGACAGGCTGTGAGGGAGAGTCTGAACCAAGCAGAGATGAACAAGTGCTCTTCCATTGCAATGCCGGCCATCAGCTCAGGAATATTCGGCTTTCCTCTTGAACTCTGCACTGAAACGATTGCCAAGGAACTGCATGCTTACGTCGAAGATCAGAAGCGTCAAGGTGGCATGAACATGTTGAGACAGATTCACCTGGTGGACTTCAGTGCCAACACTGTGAATGCAATGGCTCAGGCAGTTAGGAAGGAATTTGCAGCCTTCAGCCCCAAAATGACCTTTCCACAGCAGATGAGTTCTCATGGGCGTGGCCGTGGCCGTGGCCGTGGGCATCAAAACCGTAACCAGAGGTCTCGTAGACAAGGCAGACAAGGTCAGGGATATCATGGTCAAAATAAACCTGGAAAAGGACAATGGGGTCCTGGGCCAAGGAGTAAAGAAGCACATGGTTATAGAAGAAATGAATCTGTCGAGTTCAATTCTCCAGGACAGACATGGGAACAGAACTCAAGTCAACCGACCAGATCACAGTATGACGACTTCAACAGATCAGGGTCCCTTGAAACTCACTCCACACAAGAGGGACTCAGAATCTTTCTGAAGCAGGGAAATATCCAAGATGCAGTTGTAAGTGAACATTAGAGCAAATATAACCTTTTAATATGAAGAACCAGCATATACAGTATATACTCAACAGTATATACAACAGGCGGTAACAGTTATCTTTACTCTTTACCCTTGCAGTCTGATGTGATTGTCAACACCATCTCTGAAGATGTGGACCTCAGCAAAGGTGCAGTTTCCAAAGCTCTCCTACAGGTTGCTGGTCCTCAACTCCAGGCAGAAGCTAGGTCTAATCTGGCTGCAAGTGGATCTTCTAATCTAAGTTTTGGATGCATGGTGGTTACCAGTGGCTATAACCTAAATTGTCAAAGGGTCTTCCATACTGTTTGTCCATTCTGGAAAGGAGGAACTGGTTCAGAGGATGAGGTGATTTTGAAAGCTTTGTGATCATCCTGATACCATACACTCAGAGTAGCCAATATATTTATGTTCAGGCTAATGAACATTCTGCATTTTCATCCCAACAGGGGCTGAAACAGATAATTAGAGATTGCCTAAAAAAGGCAGAACACCAGAAAATGGCTTCGATTTCTTTCCCAGCCATTGGAACTGGGAACCTTGGCTTTCCCAAAGACCTGGTGTCCAGCATTCTGCTGAGAGGAATTCACGACTTTAGTGCAAATGTCCAGCCTCAATATCTTAAAGAAGTGACTGTGATTGTGCACCCTTCAGACAAAGAGACTGTACAGGTAGTAGATAAAACCCTTGCAGTTCTTTACAACTTATTGGGGATGCCTCTGGCATGTAATAATTTTTGTTTTTGCCCATTAGAGTTTCATAAACAGCTTCAGAGGCGGGAGGCCAGGTCCCATCACAAAAGGAGCACATGCTATTCTGCAACAGTCGCCTAAAAAATCACCCATTGCCAGATCCTCACAGTCTCCTGGTGAGTCTCTGTCACGGCATCTTTACTGTCCATCTCAAAACATTCATTTGGTGAAATGCAATAATACACAATTTGCCCTTTGGCCCAAATGTAGTCAGCCATGTTTGCCAGAAATGTACAGGGTCAGTCAAAAGTTTTATTCAAGTTTTAACACCATTTTATTTCAGAAACAAAAGGGAAAATGACAGATCTCAATACCCCAGCAAGTAATGGGTGAGGGGACCTATCTTTTAGGCTATGTCCGGAACATGCTGTACAGTGTTCAGGGCACTTGCTAATGTTGCTAGTGTTTACGTGGAGTAGAAAGAATTAAACCTGGTGGACCTTTTCTGCAAAATGTGTGCAATGAGTGCAAATTTGTTTAGGGATGCGTGATGGTGTTGAACCTAAAGGTCCACTTTGCTTCTTCTCCGCTTTGCGAAACTTGTCTTAGGATGATTCCTTGCGGTTCAGATGCAGATTATATGCAGAATACGTTCAGCTACTCAGACACAGATATGGATTTTCAAATGCAGGATGGTGGCAGAGTCACCTGGCATAGCGTACTCCGTTTACCAGGCTGAGACCCTAAATTCTGCACAGCGGTAAACAGAGCCCACAGCGACAGATGCACAACGTGATGTGCTGTATCCACATCAAACTAGCCTAGGAGGAAATTCGATAATGCTACCGTTTACAGTCGGATGTGATGACGCAGTGACTATGAAAAAGGTTTATTAGCGCAGTGTTAAAGACATGCCTAAATCATCACACACCTCGTTGAGTTGTTAAGCGAACTCAGTTAAATTTGGTTATGTGGATTCTGCGTTGAGTTGCTAGTGAGCAATGAGGGACGGAAGGGTAAGAGGCTTTATACGTCATACATAATTGCCCCAAAATATATTTCAAAATATTTCAATGTTATTGAAGAAAAAAAAGCAGATTTTCAACTGAGGGAGCTCCAACTTCGGACACCAAACATGCCTTTTTTAGGTTGACTACATTTGGAGTGAGGATGAAATTGTGTGACTTTCTTTTTACTACTTTTTGGCTTTTGTTGAATGTAGTCTTTTCAGAATTCAGTCATTAATTGTTGATAATAATTCTAAGAGAATGTGTGATGAGCAAGTGAAAGTATGATATGTCATTATGTGATACACCAGGACTCTTTGGAGTGGTTTCCACTCCGACTCTTGGAGTGCACTCAGTGCAAGTGGGACATGTGACCCTCGAGGTGTCGTCAGGTGACATCACCAAAGAGAGAAGTGATGCCATTGTTAACTCTTCTAATGGATCGTTTTCTTTGAAAGCAGGTAAAACCATGACACAGTATAAAGCTTTCTTTGTTGTTGGTACATACTGAACATTGCATGTTTGCCAAAATATCCTGGATTTTCACTACATTTGAATATTTTCACCTCTGTGCTTAACTTCATTTGTGTAATCTGGTCTAATCCAGGAGTCTCCAAGGCCATTTTAGATGGTGCTGGATTAATAGTGGAACAGGAGTGTGCACAGATTGGTCTGTAAACTCTGCGTTTCTTATTAAATTCTTTTTTTAAACCGATGTCAGCCTTAAACTTATGAACATCTTTGTTATTGTTTTCATTCATATTTTCACAGTGAATTCTACAAGTTTGCAACAGAAGGAAATGATTGTGACCTCTGGAGGTCAGCTCCCATGCAGTCACATAATCCACATCATAGGCAGAAACACTCCTGCAGCCATCAAGGATGCTGTTTACTCTGTTTTAAAGATGTGTGAGGCTCAGAAGTTCTCCTCGGTTGCCTTTCCAGCTCTTGGCACAGGTACAGCACAGTGTGATCAGAACAGCCTTACTATTTTTAGCTTGGTTTCTAATTGAACTTTCATACAGTTACAAAACTGGACCAGTTCTGGTTGCTGTAAAAGTCAGTGGTAATTGATAATGGTCATTTTTTAATCATCAGGTCAAGGCGGGGCAAGTCCTTCTGCTGTTGCTGATGCCATGATTGACGCCGTGATCGACTTTGTGAAGAAGAAAAAAGGGCCTCATTTACAGAGTGTAAAGTTCCTGATATTCCAGACATCAATGGTGTCAGATTTCCACCAGAGCATGCTGAGGAGGCAGCAGGAGGGCGTGGAGGAGGACACCACTGTGCTTGGCTGGTTTAAAGGTGTGTGGATAAATACACTGAATGGAAAATTACATAAAACGTGGAAGTAAAAGTAACATTAGAACTATATAAATAGCAAAAAATAACTTGTTATCCCTAATTAAATTGTACTTTGTAAGTATTATGATTAATAATATTAGTAATGAATCTATAATATGCATAGTTTTTTACAGTCCGGCATTAATAATTGTGGAGCGATTTTAATCCAGTATGAATCTGCAGCGTGTAGTTTTACGGTCTGACTGTAATAATCCAGTTATTTTAATTAAACATTAAAATAAATTCAGCTTTTCATGGGATCAGGCTTTAAAATATGTAAGCAAAAAAAATTGTCAATGTAACTTATTTTGTTTTCTTTTTTCTTTTGTCCACCTTTGGGGAAAAAAGACAAATTTGACTCTATGGCCAGCTACTTTACGGGCAACAGTGCAGAAGCCAGTCGACCATTCCCTTCTGTACACGAGGACTTTGTGATGGCGAGTGAGGAGTTTGAGCCGGCGGTCTTTCAGCTGTGTGCAGAGTCCCAGCGGGACCTCAATGAAGCCCGAGAACTGATCAACAGCTTCATCATCAAAGAGCAGACGAGTTCATCCATCCGCGACTCCGCCATCAACAGTTTCACCAGAGAAGACGCAGAGATGCTGACTAACCTGCAGAGGGAGCTCACGGTCAGCATCCAGCTTAATAAGAACGGTCCCGAGCCGGTTATCACCGTGGAGGGCCTGACCCGAGACGTGGTCAAGGTAGAGGGCACCATCCGGGACATGATCCGCAAAGTGGAGAAGAACGAAGCCCGAAAACGCGAAGCCTTCATGATCAGCAGCTTGGTAGAGTGGCAGTATCTGGACAGCACAAATAATCTCGTGCCCTTTGATATCTACACTAACTATGACCTGGAGGAGGCTTTTGGGAAAAAACAACCTCGCGTAAAGATCAAGATCAACAACGAGGAGGTTGAGGCTGATTTAACCCTAAGAGTGGCTTATTCAAGAAGCAGAAGGATTGAATTGAAGAGGGTTGACCAGAAAGGTAAGAGGCTTGATATGATTATTGAAACCTTCAGCTATAACCTTCCATTTCAGCTTATATGCTCTATTGTACTGCACATCTGTATTACCCTTGCAGTGTACACTCAAACATAAATGGGCCACTGTACAGAGCCATCGAAAATACATGGGTGAAAAAGAAACTTCCTTCTCTTAGATTTATCATTTTGAGATTATTTTCTCAAGATAATATTCTGGAAATGTTCACATGCAGCATATTCCCTAAAAACACTTGGCATGCATAGCCATTAACTTATAAATAGCCCAATATTTTATTGCATGCTTCTAGAAAATCTCAGCCAGTTAGCAGTGAAGTCCCTGTAGTTACTGAATAATAAGCCTTAGCATTAGCCTGTGATGAGCCTGGGATATTAACGTGTTATTTTTTTTCAAGAGCTGTTGCTGCTCTTGAATGAAAAGCAATATCTCGGTTATATATTTGTGTAAACCTTTGTCTGAAACAGTCTGTTCAAATGATGTTTGTTGGCAAGAACTGAGACAATGTCTGTGTAATTGAGACCATGTTCAAATGTGCTATACAACAGTCAGTCTCAAATAGAAAAGTTCCAATCAAGATAAACAACTGAAAACTGGACAGTGGGTCTGGAGAGACAATAGTGAGTGGAATACTGTCTGAATGGGGTATTGGGGCCATCTACAAGTCAGAATGCATAATTCACTCATGCTTTACCTACATTTCTTGACATAATAATTTTGAAAATATCTTAAGAAAAGTCAAGTCAAGAGTCAAGTCTAGAGGCTTTTATTGTCATTCCGTCTATGTATAAGTACACAGTGGAGTGAAAATCCATTCCTTCAGGAACATCACGGTGCAACAAGGAACAAAAAGTACAAAGTGTGAACGTGCAGAATCGTGTGCAAACAAAAAATTAGTAGCAGCAATGTGCCAGATAGTGCAAGTAGAGCATCAAATGAGTTGAATGCTAGTGGCTTTCCGGATACAATGTGTGGTGTAGATGTCCATGATGGAGGGGAGAGAGACCCCGATGACCTTCTCAGCTGTCATCACTATATGCTGTAGGGTCTTGTGGTCTGAGGCTGTGCATTAGATTAATACCTAAGTAATTAATTTGAGTAAGAAATAAACAAAACAAAAGCGCAGTTTATATCTTAAGCAGGAGTTTATTTTCTACCATTATAGAACAACTCGTTTTTTGTTTTATCTCATGATCTTTCGGGGGTTCCGTATTTGAATGATGCCATAGAAGAACCACTTTTATTTTCCTAAGTAAGTGTTCTTTAACGAGCGTTCTTTAAACTTTTCGAGAAAAGTGGTTCTTCTTTGAAATAACCTTTTTTGCCATCCTTGTTTAAAAAGTGTGTTTCAGTTGATCTGCACATTCACTGGTCTGTCCTTGATTCTTTTCCAGACCAGCCCTCAGTGGCTCTGCCCAAGCACTGGGAGGACATGAAAGACAAGTCTGTTAAGCAGGTCCAAATTCAACAAAGCAGCCAGGAATACAAGGATGTGGAGATGGAGTTCAGGAAAACTGGGCTGACCCATCAAATTCTTAACGTAAGATTATTAAGAAACGTTGCTCTATGCATGTTTTACCCATGATATAAAACACTCATACAGCAGCTTAGCAAGTCTTTTTTATTTTATGTTGCTGTTATGAAGTATAACACTTTTGTAAGCTAGAGCCAAACAACCCTCACAGCTCAACCCCAGTAGATATCCAAGTGTTGTTTTGGTTAGCTAGTGATTTAGCTAGGTGCTCCATCACGTAAAGAAATACTACATCATTTAAAAAAAGAAAAATTATATACACGCTCACTGTCCACTTTATTAGGTACAAGTACTAGTAAAAGGCTGGACCCCCTTTTGCCTTCAGAACTGTCTTAATTCTTTGTGTCAGACTTTCAACAAGGTGTTGGAAACGTTCCTCAGAGATTCTGGTTGGTTATTTGAGTTACTGTTGCCTTTCTATCATCTGGAACCAGTCTGCCCATTCTCCTCTGACCTCTCACATCAACAAGGCATTTTCGTCCACACAACTGACCGCTCACTGGATATTTCCTCTTTTTCGGACCGTTCTCTGTAAACCCTAGAGATGGTTGTGTGTGAAAATCCCAGCAGATCAGCAAGCAAGCAAGCAAGCAAAATTTATTTATATAGCGCTTTTTACAACAGGTGTTGTCACAAAGCAGCTTTACAGAACAATCAGTATTACAGAGAGAAGAGAAAAGAAGAGAGAAACTCCGGGTCCGAGCCCCCATGAGCAAGCCAGCGGCGACGGTGGCAAGGAAAAACTCCCTAAAAGAGGAAGAAACCTTGAGAGGAACCAAGACTCAGAAGGGGAACCCATCCTCCTATGGTCGACACCGGACAGCGAACATTATTAGTAAGAAGTATTATAGTAAAGTGGGAAAAGAAAGAGAAGATCTGAGGGTGAGGACTGCACAGCGCTGTACAGCAAGAAGCTCAGTGGTGGTCAAACCGGTCCAGAAGGCTGGTGAGCAGCGGCACCAATCAAGGCAGTAGAGGCAACAGCATCAGGCGCACAGGATGGGCAGCTGATCAGCTCGGCAGAGAAAGGAGAAGAAAAAAACAGAGTTAATACTGTAAAGAGTGGCTGACCACAGATTACAGTAAAACAGAGCGTAGAGTGTAGACTCCAGCAGGTCTAGACCTGACAGGGAAGACTAATCACCAAATGCTTGACTGTACAAATAAGTTTTTAGCCTAGACTTAAAGATTGGGGCTGTGTCTGATTCCCGAACATTGGCAGGAAGATTATTCCAGAGCTGGGGGGCTTTGTATGAGAAAGCTCTCCCCCCTGATGTAGCTTTATTTATTCTAGGTACCAGTAGTAGGCCAGCACCTTGTGATCTAAGTAGGCGTGATGGTTCATAGTGGGAGAGGAGCTCACTCAGGTACTGAGGGGCGAGTCCGTTTAGAGCTTTATAAGTCAGTAATAGAATTTTATAATCAATGCGAAATTTAACTGGTAACCAATGCAGGGCTGATAAAACTGGACTAATATGGTCAAACTTCCTAGTTCTTGTGAGGACTCTGGCTGAAGCGTTCTGGACTAGCTGAAGCTTGTTAAGGCTTTTGCTGTGACATCCAGACAGCAGGGCATTACAATAATCTAGCCTTGAAGTGATAAATGCATGAACTAGCTTTTCTGCATCCTGTAGAGATAATGAATTTCTTAATTTAGCGATATTGCGGAGATGCAGGAAAGCTGTTCTAGTGATATTAGATATATGTGTGTCGAAAGAGAGATCAGCGTCTATCATGACACCAAGATTTTTAACAGATAGGCTTGATGAAACTGAGAGATTGTTAAGTTTTAGTGTTGAGTTAGACAGTCTGTGTCTGGCTAATTTTGGACCAAGAAGCAGGACCTCTGTTTCTGAAATACTCAGACCAGCCCGTCTGGCACAAACAACCACGCCACGTTCAAAGTCCCTTAAATCCCCTTTCTTCCCCGTTCTGATGCTTGGTCTGCACTTCAGCAAGTTGTCTTGACCACCTCTACATGCCTAAATGCATTGAGTTGCGGCCGTGTGATTGGCTGATTAGCTATTTGTGTTAACAAGCAACTGAAGCTACCCAATAAAGTGGTCGGTGAGTGTGAAAGTGTATATATACTGGACCGGAAAAAGATGACGTTATGCTGTCCGTTAGGGGATAAAATGCAAATCGAGGTAAAGGTCATTGTTTAGCTGTTTCACCCACAACCAGCTTCTGTTTTTGGTGTTCTTAACTACATAGAGCTACAGCACTGCTCTGACTCTGTAGCAGACTGGCTTACCCAGTTGGTCCTTCATAGCCTAGCAACTGCAACTATACCTGGACACCTCTGAAAAAGTTTACAATGTGCAATTTGCAAAACTCACCGAGTTTCCCAAGAGTTTGTTGGAAAGGCTGAATCACTCAATCAGAAGAGGAGATGAGTAAGATCTCAGTTAATGTGAGGAAGAGCGCATTGGCACTGCTATGGTGAGTGAGTTAGCAGCCAGCGAACATGAGACGTGGGACTAACATGGGACTATTTCACACACTGGGCGGGAAGCCATGATTTCTGCTATGACACTACCTTAGCAGTTGCCTTATTACCATAACAACTAAAACTTCCACATCTTACAGGACTAGGAGTGCATCAGGGTCAACTATTTACCTAGCTTGCTACCATAGCTCTATTAAGTTTTCTATTTAGTTCAGTTTAATGACTGACTGAGCATCATGTAGAACAACACGAAGCTGACGAGATTCAGAGTTTTTTGTATTGTGTGATGTTCTTAGATCGAGAGAGTCCAGAACAGCACTCTGTGGATGGGCTACATGATTAAGAAGAAGCACTTTGAAGAAAAGAACAAGCACAAGAACAATGAGAAGAGGCTGTTCCACGGCACCGGCCCTGATAACATAGACAAGATCAACCACCAGGGCTTCAACAGGAGCTATGCTGGCACGCATGGTATAGTCCAGCTATAATATTATCCACACATTTTTCAGACTTTGTTAATATAAATTAGTTTCTGCAATAAATAATTTGTCTTCTCTTGTTTTGTCTGAAGGTGCTGCATATGGGAATGGTGTGTATTTTGCTGTTGACCCAAGTTACTCAGCCAGGGGATACTCCAAGCCAGACAACCAAGGTCATATGCGCATGTATCTGGCCAGAGTGCTGGTTGGTGACTACACCAAAGGAAGAGGTGGTCTAATTTCCCCTCCAGCCAAGAGCTCTACAGCCACAGATTTATACGACAGCGTCACTGATAATCAACAAAACCCGAGCATGTTTGTGATTTTCCATGATGTGCAGGCGTATCCGGAATACCTGATCACCTTTCAGTAGATCTTTTTAATCAGCAGTTGTGGACTAATTATGATTATCCATGTTTCCATTTTCTGTTATGTTCTCATTCTTATGGATTATGTTGAATTAGTTGCTGTAATGGATAGAACTATTAGGTGTGGGGATACTCTAATAGATCAGAAGATATTAATAATAAATAATAATACAAATACATTTAAAATATTGCACTAATAAAATAGCTTTCTATTTTCTAATGTTTATCAATTAAGACCTACTATGTTTATGGTGTCATATTTTGTTGTTCTTCCTTTATGTCACTGTATCCCTGAAAAAAATAAACAGGTTATTATAGATCTGCGTTTTTTCATAATGAAATATGTCTATTTAGAGCTCCAGTGGACTCGGTCACAGGAGAACAGACCGCCGGTCGCTCCACTCAAACAGGGAATGTATAACTCCACGTTTCAGACGTTGCTGAAGTACATTTGGCGACTCATTTCACTCCTTGACCTCTCCTCTCTAATCATTTCTTATATTACTATATATTTCTTATTGAAGAAAGTTATATCGCAAAGATGATTGTTATTGTTTTATCGCCATGCCCTAAGTCCACTATCACGTTTTATATGTAAATCACTAACATTTCATGGCAGTAAACTCAGTAATGATGTTTAGTCTTTATTATCATCAAACCCTGTAATCATGGTCCAGTCAAAATGGACCCACTGCTGTGTCTGATCTACTCAGACCAGCGCAACACACACTAACTCACCATCAGTGTCACTGCCGTGCTGAGAATGATCCACCAACCCAAACAGTACCTGCTCTGAGAGGGTCCATGGGGGTCCTGACCACTGAAGAACAGGGTAACAGAGTATCAGAGAAACAGATGGACTACAGTCTGTAACTGTAGAACTACAGAGTGGAACTGAACGGTCAGTGGAGCTGATAAGATGGACAGTGAGTGTAGAAACAAGGAGGTGGTCATGATGTTACGCCTGATTGTTGTACATTGTGACTGAATTACATTGTAAATGAATTATTATTCGTTCTTTCAGATAAAAACACCAAATAGTCCCCAGTCCGCTCAGCGGTGCTTAGTAGAGAAAACGGCTGATGGTGACATTTTAAACCTTCAGTCGTCCCGTCTTTGACGGAGATTCGTGAAGTACTGCCGGTTCTTCCAGGGGTTTTCTAGCACATCTGAAAGCCTGTTTTTAACCCTGGTGGGAGGGTGACTCATCGTACCCTGCGCTGGATTCAGTGCTCTCACTTTCTGTTGCTCCTCTGTTTTTCTACTACGGCAAAGATCGAACTAAAATCGAGCTGACAGGGAATCTCTCACTCGTGCCTGAACAGATAAGCTCAAGGTTTCGCGGGGGTGGCAGTTTTCAGGTGCGCTGCCTATGTGTGTGTGTATAGCTTCTAAAACCACATACAGTTTATTATACTGCATACAGTGCAAGTCTGTTTATGCAAATATAGTATAAACAATATATCACATTAGAATAAATGCAAATAAACACAAATACACTCATTTTTAAATAAGATAGTGGATATTTACTGACGCCCAGCTGTTACAAGGACTTGTTCGGTTTAATTTAGCGAATGATTGATTAGACAAAGTAGATTTCTGTTTTTCACAGTCCTAGACATTTAAAAAAGATGGTTCTTCAAGGGTTCTTAAGTAAGCAAAATGGTTCTGTAGGGAACCATGAACACTCAAAGTTAAATTGTGTAATTATAGGGTTCTTTGCATTGTGAAAGGGTTCTTCTGATTGACGGAGAACATGTTGTATATGGTTCTGTATAGAATCTCTTTGAAAAATGGCACCAAAAGGGTTCTTCTATCATTACAAGCGTGACATCGTAACGATAGAAGAACTCTTCTGATGCCATATAGGACCATTTTCAAAAATGTTCTATATAGACCCATCTACAGCACATTGTCAATTAATCTGAAGAACCATGTGACCATGCAAAGAACCCATTAACTCTACTGAGGATTCTTTGAGTGGTCACGGTTCGATATAGAACCTTTGTGCTTGCTAAAGAACTCTTGAAGAACCATTATTTTTAAGTGTGAATATGTGTCCAGTGGACTAGTAGAAAACGTTTGTGTCATGAACTCTATTTCACACATACATGTATACGCGTATATGTATATATATATATATATATATATATATATATATATATATATATATATATATATGTGTGTGTGTATGTATATATGTGTATATATTATATCATATGCAATCTTTGTTGAGTCCCGGCAACAATATATACAATGTTTCTCTTCTCCGTCTTGTGTTTGGGTCTTCAGGCTTATTAATGGCATCTTTATGATTCCTCTGATGGTCTCCATCCAAAAACTCCAGCAGCACTGCTGTGTCTGATCCACTCATACTAACACAACACACACTAACATATCACCACCACATCAGTGTCACTGCAGTGCTGAGAATGACCCACCACCCAAATAGTACCTGCTCTGTGAGCGTCCATGGGGGTCCCGACCACTGAAGAACAGGGTAACAGAGTATCAGAGAAACAGATGGACTACAGTCTGTAACTGTAGAACTACAGAGTGGAACTGAACGGTCAGTGGAGCTGATAAAGTGGACAATGAGCACAGAAACGAGGAGGTGGTCATGATGTTATGCCTGATTGGTGTATAAGATGTATGTATAAGACGACCTCTTCCTGTCGTCCAGTGAGTTGATTTTCAAGATTTGTTTACATCATTTTGTTTGAGCTTTATTCAAATTTTTACTGAATTTTTAAATATTTCCCAAATGTTTTTGCAATAGAAATAATGAAGGTAAGTGTTTCTATCAGGAAAAGCAGTTTTTTTAGTAATCGAATGGCAAAGGTGCTATTAAAGGTGTTGTGACTGAAAAAGTGGGATCGCTTTACTACATTGAAATTTGGTTCCAGATGAATGAAATATGTTCACACTTTGGGTTAGAATTCAGTTGACGTAATGAATCCTATTAAGTGGAACCAATATACATGGTGGAATTAACCCTTTAAATAGCCAGGCCCGCCAACGTTTTAATTCAAACGTCTATGACCTAACAATAACAATTTTGCATTGAAGTCCCTGTAGTTACTGAAGAATAAGCCTGATATTTTAAGACGTTGAAATAAAGTCAGTGCACTGATGTTTTCAGTGTATCCTGCCAAAACTGAACCTGTTCTCAACATAATGAGACTTTGACTCATCAATAATGTCATGTGAGGAAAACAACACCAGCATTGATACAGAGCCTTAACTGAAAGTGCCCCACCTTCCTGACACGCTTTGAACCTGCACTAAACAATAAATTGAAAGTATCTAGCTGGTATTTCCAAGTCTTGTTGATCTTGTTTGTATCTGGTTATTGTTCTGTTTTTGTTCAGTTATAGTTAGTTGGTGGTCAATAAAAGGAAAGTTAAAAATAACCTAACGAGAGTGATTAATAACAATTTTGAGTATTCCTTTGTAGATGATTAATAAACTCTTAACATCAGTAACATATCAACAACATGTAAGTGAAGTATTGAGGTATATATGATGTTGTTGATACATAACTTACCCTCACCCTGACCCTAACCTTAACCCTAATGTTAACCTCAACCCTGACCCTCACCCTGACCCTAACCTTAACCCTAATGTTAACCTCAACCCTGACCCTCACCCTGACCCTAATCTTAACCCTAATCTTAACCTCATCCCAAAACCTAATCCTAACCCTCACCCTGGCCCTAATTCTAACCCTAACCTCAATCAAAAACCTAATCCTAACCCTCACCCTGGCCCTAATTCTAACCCTAACCTCAATCAAAAACCTAATCCTAACCCTCACCCTGGCCCTAATTCTAACCCTAACCTCAATCAAAAACCTAATCCTAACCCTCACCCTGGCCCTAATTCTAACCCTAACCTCAATCAAAAACCTAATCCTAACCCTCACCCTGGCCCTAATTCTAACCCTAACCTCAATCAAAAACCTAATCCTAACCCTCACCCTGACCCTAATTCTAACCCTAACCTCAATCAAAAACCTAATCCTAACCCTCACCCTGACCCTAATCTTAGCCCTAATCTTAACCTCAATCCTGACCCTTACTCTGACCCTAATCTTAACCCTAATCCTAACCTTCACCTCAACCCAAAAGCTAACCCTAACCCTCATCCTGGACCTACTCCCAACCATCATTAGTTTTTAACACGTTACTGAGAGTCTGAGTGTCATCAAACTTTTGCTGGTCAGTCAGTGCACAATAGGATACTAACCTTGAAGGGGGCTGTAGCAGTCGTGGGCTGGAAGTTAGGGAACCAGCCCTGTGACCGGAAGGTTGCCGGGTCGATCCCCTCGACTGACAGTCCATGACTGAAGTGCCCTTGAGCAAGACACCTAACCCCCAACTGCTCCCCGGCCGCTGCGGATAGGGCTGCCCACCCAAGTGTGCTCACTGCCCCCTAGTGTGTGTGTTCACTAGTGTGCATGTATTTGGGTGTTCCACTGCACGGATGGGTTAAATGCAGAGGTCTAATTTCACAGTGTTCAAGCGCAGTGAAAAACGGTTATAAATTCTAATTCTAGCCGGGGTCCAGACTGAGAGGGTGTAGTTAAATTTCTTTCATCTTCACCGCTTTGTACCGGCTGAATGATTGAATTAAAATGAATGCTCTAACACAGTGTTGCAGAGCTGTGGAACATATAAATATAAAGTTACATTCAACATCTTCCGAAAGTAGAATTAGAATAGAATTTACAACGAGTTGTCACTGTGTTTGCCCGGAGCGGTGGGCAGCATTTCTGAGAAAATTCTGAAAATAAGCTAGACAATCTTATAATAAAGTGCACAACCATCTCAAGGTGGAAAAAAGTTAGACATACCAGCTAAATTTAAGATCACTTCCCTTGACATGATGACATTTTTTGCAGTGAAGTTCTGCTCTGTTAACTTAAGATACCATTGGTGACCTGCCTGATTGCTTTCATTTCCACAGGGCAAGTACAATAAAAAAAATCCCACATAGGACTTGTTCAAGGAGCCTGCCCACCCATCAGGTTTCAGTACGTGTACATAATTTTGCTCCAGGCCTTGTGACGGGTTTTCCTATTCATGATAAAAGGAAACGAAACAAATCCACATGAATCAGAGCTGAGCGTCTCTTCAGGAGTTTCTCTCGTAGAACCAAGCGAGGAGGAGCGCCATGGAGGACTTTCCTCACCCCCTCACTGTGGAGGGTCCCTGGCCCTCAGCCTCCACCAAGACCCTCGATGCCAAGCTCCAGATCTACTTTCAGAGCAGGAGGAAGTCTCAGGGTGGGGACTGCGTGGTGAGGTTCTCCGAGCAGAGCCGCACCGCTACGGTTCACTTCAGATCGGCTGAAAGTGAGTAAACTCGCCCATTGAAAACTGCATTTCAGTCAGGTTGCCAGTGTCTTTATGTGGGTCTGTATGTCATTATGTGGGCTTATATGTCCAGGCTCCCATCCACATCTGCACAAATGTGAATGTTTAGATGTTGCTGATGGATGTTCTTCTATAGTTTGACTCAACAGCAATATCCCAGCATTTTAAACTACTATTCTTCATTGCCAGCCCGAGATCAGGTTCTCTCTAAGGGAGATCACTGTGTAACTATTGAAAACCAGCTGGTGAGGCTGAAGGTGTTCAAACCTGGTGATGAAGAGAGACAGGCAGAAGAGCCCAGTGGAGCAGTAAGTGGACAAAACTCTCTGTATTTTGTGATTGATTATAAGAAGCTGAAGCACCTTTCCAGCAACCATCTTGACAAAACCGCTGGATTCATAATACAGAGTGAATAACTTTTGAGTGAATTAATTTTGCTCATTTTGACCACATGATTGTCTTTGCAGTTTTAAAGTCACCAGATTATACAAACGCTGCCCCTCCCGTACAGTATGGCCTGGAGGGACGGCCGTTATCGGTTATGACTCAGAAGTACTTTTGTGTTGAATACCACAGCGACCGTTGATCAGGTTCATCCAATGTGTGTGTTTTTTAGGCTGAAACAAAAAGTGGTGTGGCAGCTGATGTCCTGCAACCAGGTTTGCACCCACAAAAAACCCCCAAAAACCCAACCAAAAATAACAAACAAACAAACCAAAATACAAAGCATCTACAGAGCAATGTTATATCTATCAAGATAGATAAAGAACTGAATATTTACTTTGCTCTTCCAGTTCCGACTGGGCCGAGGACTTTAAGTGTGAGAGTGGACAATATACCTGCTGATGCTGTCACTGACGAGCGCCTTCTGAATGTGTACTTTGGGAGCTGTGGCGGTGCAATAAAGACAATCAGAACAATACCAGAGGAGCAAGTTGCTGTCATCACCTTCCAGTCAATGGATGGTATGATCACTTAATACACACACACGATTGTCCTCTAGCTCTTTGGATTTTGTTTTGGATTAATAAGAGATTAACTGAATAGTTAGTGACAGCGACAATTAAAATCATGTAATAGAAGAAACCCAGATAGCAGGTAGAAATTGGGTTAACCAACATTGGGAAGAAAATAAGGGGTTGCTGTCGGAACAAAACCTCGCATCTCCATTGTTGTTGTTTTTTCTGTATTTGACATCATTTGAAAGTGCCTGTTGCTCTTTACATTGTGTGGAAATGTCATGATGAATGGACCAAAAGAAATGGCACAAAATGACTTGGGAATACGTCTGGTTCCGTTGACTTACATTAAAAGTAAAGGTTTTTTTTCCTTCTCCTGCAAAGTTACCACTTTGGAGATACAAGGTTTTGTTCCAACACCAACAACATGCTGGAAGCACACAGGGTTTATTTATTGTGCTTTTATCTCCTGTTTTTCCAATGCCTGAAGATGTTTGAAGTTCTTTGGTCCAGAAAGAGTCAGACAGTATAACATTTTCGACTTCAGGCTAATAGTGGACATGTCCCAGCACTATGGCTACTTAATAGATCAGACTGCCTCACCAGCACCAAAGTGACACGATTACATTGCTGGGAAAATTGGTGGGGTGAGTGATAGAAGCCCAGCAAGTATTTCCTGATGAGTTTGAGCCTTGCTCTCCCACATTAAGAGAAAGAAACTTAACCTTAAACTGAACAGCCAGTTACAAGACACCCACATGCACAGCTTAAAAATGTTTCTATCCTGACAAATAAAAATCATTTCTTTTTTATATACAAACCTCATTTCTGGAAAAGTCGAGCTTTTTTAATACAATTCAGTGAAAACAAGAATCTGTGAAAAGTTTATAGAATATTCAACATACACTATTTCAAAACATTTCACAATAAGCAGGTTAATTAGTAGCAGGTGAACATATCATGACTTGGGCATAAAAGGAGCGTCCACTAAAGACAAGCAAAGCAAAGTTGGGTTGTGACTCATCACTTTGTGCCAAACCTCGTAAGAAGGAACATTTCTCAATGCAAGATTACAAGAAACTTGCCATTTACCATACATAATAATGTGAAAAGATTCAGGGAATCTGGAGAAATCTCAATTCATTTAGGGTAAGGCTGGAAACCACTGGTGAATATGTGTGACCTCTTGGGTTCAATTGGACCTTGGATTGGGTCCAATGCTGCATCATGCAAGGAGAAAGAATTTATGTATGGCTATGCAGAAACACTGCTGAGTTCTCTGGGCCCAAGCTCATCTCAGATGGCCCAAAAGATGCGCACTGTTGTCAGATGAGTCCAGCTTGTTATAGGGCAAAACAGACATCAAGTTGTTTGTGCCAAAGCCAGAAACGAACAACAACATTTGACAACACTATAATACTGTAACACTACATGACCTTTGCTTGCTCTGTGTTTGTTGTAAGTGGATGGCTATAGCGCTTAAGTCAGACTAACTCTGCTTAATAAAAGCTACAAAGAGATTATCTACTGTGTGTCAATTTGACCAAATAGCCAATTTCTCAAACATTTTCTCTCTGTTCCTCCTCTAAAAGTAAAAAGATGACTTCCCATGGGGACCATGCCCTCAGACCCCACTAATATAGGCTGAGGCCCCCTATCCACGAATCTCTAGTGACACCCCAGTTATCAAATATCATTTTATGTCAATCCCATGCTGCTTCACACAGCACATTAAAAGTTCTGTTGCATCGTGACTTGTAGAATTAAATCATGTATCATTTTTCTCTCTGATATTAAACACACACTCACCAGCTATTTTATTAGGTACCTTGCTAGTAAAAGGCTGGACCCCCTTTTGCCTTCAGAACTGCCTTAATTCTTCATGGCACACTTTCAACAAGGTGTTGGAAACGTTCCTCAGAGATTCTGGTTGGTTATTTGAGTTCCTGTTGCCTTTCTTTCATCTGGAACCAGTCTGCCCGTTCTCCTCTGACCTCTCACATCAACAAGGCATTTTCGTCCACACAACTGACCGCTCACTGGATATTTCCTCTTTTTCGGACCGTTCTCTGTAAACCCTAGAGATGGTTGTGGGTGATGCCTAAATGCATTGAGTTACAGCCATGTGATTGGCTGATTAGCTATTTGTGTTAAAAAGCAACTGTACCTAATAAAGTGGCCGGTGAGTGTAAACATCAGTTTGTCTCCACATTTCAGCTGTACAGAGGATTCTGGACAGAACTGATCACATTCTATGCAGGATGCCAGTCAGTGTACAGCCATATGGTGAGACTTTTATTCTATCCTTTATGACACCTGTAGAGATCAGTGGAAAACATTTGTCCTGTGTCATGAAAGTGTTCTTCTTCATGATGTTCTTTCCTCTGGTTTTGCCTTCAGTTGAACCTGATGAGAGTCAGAGGGACCCACCTGAGGAATGTCCCAAGTCCAGTGCTGTGGTCCTGGAGAATGTGCCACAGACGTTTTCCAGAGAAGCTCTTCTGCTTTTAGTGGAGAACATCAGTGGTCATTCTGAAAAAGAGTTTTCCCTGGAGATAATAAGGGAATTAGGGAGAGCTGTTGTGACCTTTAATGACCCTAATGGTATGTCCTCGACTAGCAGTGTATTGGTATCAAACAATTATTGTTGTCTCTTCAAAAAGGGAAAACAATGTCCCTTATTTTACCTAAATTGTTAAGGTAACTTAATAATTTTCTTTTTCCAGTTTCTGAGAAGTTCCTTGTGGAGAGCAGGAGTAATACAATATTCCAGCAGTGTTCTCTATCGGGTCGGGCTCTGGAAAAAAGTAGAAGCGTTAAAGTGGAAAACGTGCCAGCTGAGGCCTCTAAAGAACTGCTATACCTTTACTTTGAAAGGTGGGGTGGACAAGTGAAGGATATCATCACAAGTCCTGAAGAGCAAGCTGCCATCATCACCTTTCATGGTCAAGAGGGTAAAAAGTTTCCCCTTTAAATTATATGGAGACCAGCTGGAGATGTACCTGTTCAATTATCAGTAAATATATTCAATACATAATTAATAACGAGCTGCATCAATCAGTCTTCCCTCATACTACCACCATGTTGATGGCATGGTCTAAATTCACAAAAACAAGAATGAAATGGGGTCAAGCTGGCTACAATAAGCATTTGCAAGCAGTGATATGTGCCAAAGAGGTCTTGCTAAGTATTAACGTACTAGGCTATCCAAATATTTGCACATTGCAAATTTTTTTTTTTTGCATTCTTTTTCTATTTTTTAAGTTCATCAAACAGAAACAAGCTGTACGCAAACCATTTCAGTAAAAAAAAAAATGTATAGTTCACTTCAGAGGTTTCTTCAGGTTTTCCTATTTTAACTTCAACAATCAACAGCATATATAACTTGGCCATATTTCTTGCATACAACTTTACATGTGTGTCATCTCTTTTTCAGCCATGGAAAAAATTCTGGGGAAAGAACACCGTATTAGCGATACTGTAGTTACTGTCTACCCATATTACATGTCTTTGGCTACCGCCTTGTATGGCAAAGACAGACCAACATGGACGCTGCCCAAACCTTTCACAGAGAAGATCAGTCCTGCTATCAGAGAATTCCTCAATAAGAAGGGGCTAATATCCTCCATCTGTCAAGAAATGGACTCATTGTTCTGCCATTTGAACATGGACAAAGCTGAAGTCCAGCTCAGTCCTCTTCCCACACTGCTGAAACAGAAGGGTATAACCAAGAAGCACATAGACGACTGGAGGCAAAATGCCACAGATGGCTTTAGAAAAATACTCTCCAACTACGCTGTTTTTGAGTATGCGGTAATCCCCTCTGTTTGGTCTACAGTAGAGAAGGACATCCGGTCAGCTGTGGAAGACAAAGCTGTCATGATGTTGGATGACAATGTTCTGACAGTGGCAGGACTTGCTGAGGACATTAATCTGCTGAAGCCACACGTGGAAGATATTTTACAGAGAGCATTAAATCAATTGGAAAGGGACCAGAACAGTGTCTCAGACAGCATAGAGATGCTCCCTGCCATGTTCTCATTTCTTATGCAAGGAGGACTTCAACAAAATGCTGCAGCTAAATATCCAGAGCTGAAGCTCATATACAAAAAAGACACCAATCAGTTAACATTGCATGGCCTTTCTGTGGAAACAGTTGACATCAAAAATTGGATCCTTGAGAGGAGACTGAATATGAGACAGAAGATTCTGAACATGGACCCTTCATTATTGGAGTTCCTGAGATCAGTGGACTGTGAGGAGATGTCAGGAAACCAGTTCATATCCAAGGGAATCAGTGCAGTCTACAGCATTGAAAATGAGGATGTTGTGTTGACTGCAAGCTCAGACAGATCACTGACTGAGGCAGAGAAAACTCTTACAGCAGAGCTTACATCCAGTACCCTCTCTTTAGAGGATTTAAGTGTGCTTGAAAAGCCAGCATGGCGCTCTCTCAATGACCAACTGAGTGAAACATACAACTCTATGAAAAAAACTGTCATGATAAAACCCTCAAAACAAGGACTTGAGGTTTGTGGCTTTAAGGGCTCAGTCTCTGAGGTCTTCAAGACCTTAGAGAAATTTATTCATATGAACTCAACAATCGAGGAAGTGCTTCACGTCAAGTCATGCGCTGTGGTGAAGTTCATAAATGAGAAAAAGTCCCCAGTTTGGAAGAAACATGTAAAGCCTGATGAGGTGACAGTTCATTTTGACCCCAAACGACCCTTGATCCGACTGTCTGGAGAGCGTATGTATGTCCAGCCAGCAGTGCAGTTATTTGAGAAAATTGCAGAAACTCTCCAAACTGATTGGCTGACGATTAAAAAGGCTGGTGCTAAAAAGTACTTCCGGGAGCAGGGAAGCATGTTCTTGATGATGATGAAGGAACATAGATTTGTGGTCGTTCTTGAGGATGATGCTATGCTGAATGAGGACACAGAGAACTACGATAATGCTAAAGTGGAAGATTTAGGACAGTCATTCTCTGAGGTCCAGATGCCTGGTCAGGTCCATAAGTTCAAAGTAGGTGCAAAGTTGGTGGAACATTTTGAAGTTCCACCAAGGGTTCATGAATCACAGAGTTACAGAGCAAATGAATCTGTGAAGTTTGAAGGAGTGACAAAAAGACAAAACATAAAGCCACTGTCTGGAACACAAGCTGATGTCCTGGACAGGCCGGGGTTCCTTGAAACTCAATCCACACAAGAGGGACTCAGAATCTTTCTGAAGAAAAGCAATATCCAGGATGCCCTCGTAAGTGAACATACAGATATACACTTTTACTCTTTATAGCTTATTAAAATTCTTTCTTTTAATTAATAATGCTCCAGCAGTCAGTATGAATAATCCTGGCCTTTAATGATTATCTTTACTTTTTACCCCTGCAGTCGGATGTGATTGTCAACACCATCTCAGAAGATGTGAACCTCAGCAAAGGTGCTGTCTCCAAAGCACTCCTGCAGGCTGCTGGTCCTCAACTGCAGGCAGAAGCTAGTTCTAGAACTGAATCTTCATGTCTAAGTTATGGAAGCATTTTGGCCACTGATGGCTACAATTTAAATTGTCAAAAGGTCTTCCATACAGTTTGTCCATTTTGGAATGGAGGAGCTGGTTCAGAAGCTAAGGTGATTTTGAGAGATGTTAAACAATATTAGGACATATTGAATATCCAGATATGTTCTGTGCAATATACAGATTATGATAATATGTATTTCCACCCCAACAGACATTGAAACAAATCTTTAGTGACTGCCTTAAAAAAGCAGAACACCAGAAAATGGCTTCAGTTTCCTTCCCGGCCATCGGAACAGGGAATCTTGGCTTTCCTAAAGACTTGGTGTCCGACATTCTGCTGAGAGAGATTCATGAATTTAGTGCCAAAGTCAGGCCTCAGTACCTTAAAGAAGTGACTGTGGTTGTGCACCCTTCAGACAACGAGACTGTACAGGTACTAGATAAAAGGTCGTCATAAGTTCAATCGCATGTCTGAAAGTGTGCCAATGGCAAAGAATCCAGAAGTTAAAAATTCAATGGGTGTTATTTTGATGCTTCTGGTTTGTAATGCTTTTTGCCCTTTAGAGTTTCATAAAGAGCTTCAGGAGTCCAATCACAAAAGGAGGACACGCCATTCAAGAACAATCACCTGAAATGGCATCTGTTGCCAGATCCTCGCATCCTCCTGGTAGGTTTTCCTTTTGAATCAACTCAAACTCAAACTGCTTTGAGCTGTTAAGTAATCTCAAACCACCTCATGCAGTACTCACATTGCTATTAATTACCATTTGTCTCTAATGTAAAAATGATGATAAGCCTGTCAACCAAATTTTAAGTACGTCAAACAAATACTAGAAAAAAACATGATGACAATTCCTTGCGCTATGTACCAGGACTCTTTGGAGTGGTTTCCACTCCCACTCTCGGAGTGCACACGGTGCAGGTGGGACATGTGACCCTGGAGGTGTCGTCAGGAGACATCACCAAAGAGAAAAGCGACGCCATCGTTAACTCCTCTAACAGTTCGTTCTCTTTGAAATCAGGTAGGATTGTCTTCCAGCGTAGAATGTTTTATTTGACAGACGCTAATTTGGAAGTATATTTTAATGTGCAAAAGCAGAGATGATAAAAGTAAATACATTTCTATTCATACACATATATTTAAATAATATTAAGATTTACTTTTAGGTTGAAATTTTACGACTCCAACGACTCCAACCACAGGTGCTTTCCTGCTGGTGTGGATTTCCTTCCTCTTAACAATGTATGAAACAAGATACAATTTAACACTGAGATGTATGCGTTCCTTCATACGATGTGCATTGTTTATATTTTGAATTTTAATGATTACACGAAAACCTGTGCACCAGAAATATCCTGTGTATTTATTTATTTATTTTGATTAATCATTTTTTGGTGCAAGGCAAAAAAATCAAATTCACTTTTTACTTTTTATTTACAGAAATATTAGATTTTTTTTATTACTTTTTAATGTAAATTTGTGTTTGTGTGTAATCTGGTCTAATGCAGGAGTCTCCAAGGCCATTTTAGCTGCTGCTGGACCAGCAGTGGAACAGGAATGTGCAGAGATTGGTCTGTAAACCCTTTGGGTTTCTTATAAAATCATTTTATAAAATGATATCCTTTACGTTATGAGTTTTTGCTTACCGTTTTATTATTGTTTTAATTTACATGGCATTTTTTCCATAGTAAGTGCATCACAACCGAAGGAAATGATTGTGACCTCTGGAGGTCAGCTCCCATGCAGTCACATAATCCACATCATAGGCAGAAACACTCCTGCAGCCATCAAGGATGCTGTTTACTCTGTTTTAAAGTTGTGTGAGGCTCAGAAGTTCTCCTCGGTTGCTTTTCCGACTCTTGGCACAGGTACGGCACAGTGTGATCAGAACCGTCTCACCGTTTCTTAGCATTAAGTACTTGTATGGAGAGCTGCGATGGTTTAGTGGTCAATTTTCTTGGTGTGTCAATGATCAGGTCAAGACGGGGCAAGTCCTTCTGCTGTTGCTGATTCCATGATTGATGCCGTGATCGACTTTGTGAAGAAGAAAAAAGGGTCTCAGTTACAGAGTGTGAAGTTCCTGATATTCCAGACATCAATGGTGTCAGATTTCCACCAGAGCATGCTGAGGAGGCAGCAGAAGGGCGTGGAGGAGGACACCACTGTGCTTGGCTGGTTAAAAGGTGGGTGGATAAATTCAGCGAATAAAAAGTCAGCAAATGACCACACAATTAAGACGTCAAATGAACAAGAATTTACACCAAAAAACCTAGTTGGACTTGAATTAGGTTTACCAGTTAAAATTTACACTCACTGGCCATTTTATTTCTGTTGCATCATGACTTGTAGACATAAAATCATTTATCATTTTTCTCTCTGGTGTTAAACACACACTCACCAGCCACTTTATTAAGTACACCTTGCTAGTAAAAGGCTGGACCCCCTTTTGCCTTCAGAACTGCCTTAATTCTTCTTGTCAGACTTTCAACACGGTGTTGTAAACGTTCCTCAGAGATTCTGGTTGGTTATTTGAGTTCCTGTTGCCTTTCTATCATCTGGAACCAGTCTGCCCATTCTCCTCTGACCTCTCACATCAACAAGGCATTTTCATCCACACAACTGACCGCTCACTGGATATTTCCTCTTTTTCGGACCGTTCTCTGTAAACCCTAGAGATGGTTGTGTGTGAAAATCCCAGCAGATCAGTAGTTTCTGAAATACTCAGACCAGCCCGTCTGGCACCAACAACCACGCCACGTTCAAATTCCCTTAAATCCCCTTTCTTCCCCGTTCTGATGCTCGGTCTGCACTTCAGCAAGTCGTCTTGACCACCTCTCCAGGCCTAAATGCACTGAGTTGTGGCCGTGTGATTGGCTGATTAGCTATTAGTGTTAACAAGCAACTGAACCTAATGTACCTAATAAAGTGGCTGGTGTGTGTACATGGTTATCAATGATATCAGTGATTTTATTCTCAGTGTTTTGGGAATTTGGGAAATTATGTACCAAAACGTCCAACAGACAAATCTCTTACAGATTGCTTTATGCAGTCTCCCCTGTGGAAAATATATCATTTCTTAGACATGATAAACATAACTTATTTGTTTTCCTTTTCATTTTATGAAACGCTGGGAAAAGACAAATTTGACTCTATGGCCAGCTACATTACGGGCAACAGTGCAGAAGCCAGTCGACAATTCCCTTCTGTACACGAGGACTTTGTGATGGCGAGTGAGGAGTTTGAGCCGGCGGTCTTTCAGCTGTGTGCAGAGTCCCAGCGGGACCTCAATGAAGCCCGAGAACTGATCAACAGCTTCATCATCAAAGAGCAGATGAGTTCATCCATCCGGGACTCCGTCATCAACAGTTTCACCAGAGAAGACGCAGAGATGCTGACTAACCTGCAGAGGGAGCTCACGGTCAGCATCCAGCTTAATAAGAACGGTCCCGAGCCGGTTATCACCGTGGAGGGCCTGACCCGAGACGTGGTCAAGGTAGAGGGCACCATCCGGGACATGATCCGCAAAGTGGAGAAGAACGAAGCCCGAAAACGCGAAGCCTTCATGATCAGCAGCTTGGTAGAGTGGCAGTATCTGGACAGCACAAATAATCTCGTACCCTTTGATATCTACACTAACTATGACCTGGAGGAGGCTTTTGGGAAAAAACAACCTCGCGTAAAGATCAAGATCAACAACGAGGAGGTTGAGGCTGATTTAACCCTAAGAGTGGCTTATTCAAGAAGCAGAAGGATTGAATTGAAGAGGGTTGACCTGAAAGGTAAGAGGCTTGATATGATTATTGAAACCTTCAGCTATAACCTTCCATTTCAGCTTATATGCTCTATTGTACTGCACATCTGTATTACCCTTGCAGTGTACACTCAAACATAAATCGGCCACTGTACAGAGCCATCGAAAAAACATGGGTGAAAAAGAAACTTTCTTTTTTCAAATTTATCATCTTGTAATTATTATCTCAAGATAAAGTTCTGGAAGTGTTTTTTTTGACATGCAGCATATTCCCTAAAAACACTTGGCATGCATTTAGATTGAAAAACAATATCTTGGAAATATTTGTGTAGCCCTTCATCTGAAACAATCTGAGTTTAAAACATTTCAAATGGGGCTCTGATACAATATAATGATGTCTGTTGGCAAGAACTGAAACAATGTCTTAGTATTTGAGACCAAGTTCAAAATAAGGTGCTATATAGTGGTCAGTTTCCAGTCAAGGAAACAACTGAAAACTGGACAATGGGCCTGGGGAGTGGAAACCTGTGTGAATGGCATATTGAAGCCATCTACAGGACAGAGTGTGTAATGCACTTAGGTTTTCCCTTCATTTCTTGACATAATTATTCTCCCTAAAAAGTATCTCAAGATTATGACCTTGAGGTAATTAATTTGAGTAAAAAACAGGTTATTTCAGGTTATTCTTAAGCCTCGTGACCTTTCAGGGTTTCCGTATTTAAACGATGCCATAGAAGAACAGCTTTTGTTTTCCTGAAGAATTGTTCTTTAAACTTATTGAGAAAAGCAGTTCCTCTTTGAAATTCAAATAACCTTTTTGTGCCACCCTTCACTGGTATACCCTTGTTTCTTTTCCAGACCAGCCCTCAGTGGCTCTGCCCGGTCACTGGGAGAAAATGAAAGATGACAAGTTTGTTACACGGGTCCAAATTAAACAAGGCAGCCAGGAACACGAGGATGTGGAGACGGAGTTCAGGAAAACTGGGCTGGCCAATGAAATTCTTAACGTAAGATTATTAAGAAAGGTTGCTCTATGCATGTGTTTTACCCATGATATAAAACTCTCATACAGCAGCTTGAAGTCTTTTATTGGTTGTATCTGTTGTGAAATGTAAGATAGAGCCAAACAACCCTCACAGCTCAAGCATTATTTCCAAGAGATATTGCTATAGTAAGCTTAACAATCACTATTTGTTTTTATACAAATTCAATTCTGGCCCCGTGTTATAGTGTGGTGGGAGCAAGTAATACAGGGGATCTTGGGGGATCCAGGACCTCCTAATTAAATGAAATTAATTAAAGGTAAAGGTCATTGTTTAGCTGCTTCACCCACAATCAGCTTCTGTCTTTGGTGTTCTTAACTAAATGGAGCCGCAGCACTGCCGGTGGGGCTGTAGCAGAATGGCTCACCCAGTTGGTCCTTCATAGACTAGAAACTGCAACTAGTGGCAGTCCAGTCCAGGGGTCAGCAGCATGCAAATCCACAGCTGAATCAGATCAGTAGGTAATAATAAAATAATCCTCCTCTACAGTAAAATAAAGCTCTGCTGATCCTTCAACACAGTTTAACAGTAAATGGTCTTAAACGCTGGAGTTAATGTAGAACTGCTGATTCACCCTTTAACCCTGAAGATCAGCGCAGACGGCTGGTCACCATAGCAACACAGACGACAGTATCACCCAGCTAGTAGCTTATGAAACGGAAAAGAGAGAGATTTAAAACGAACATCGTTAATTTGGAGACGAATGGATTTATTAGTGTTCCTAAGCACTCCAGCTTTTTTCCTGATATGTTTAATCTGCAAAGAGAAACTGTCAAACACTAAAAAGTCGTGAAGCTGATGTTGGTTTCTTATTCGCTAGCTTGTGTTTGAATTTTTCCATTCCATCTTACATGGTGCAGCAGTTACATTCTGGTCCCTTGGGCAACATTTAAGGTGGAATGGGAAAATTTGAAGGAGAAGCTGGTGAATGAGAAATGACTTCAGCCTCATAAAAACTTGAACATTGACATTCACAACAGTTTATAAGAAACTGCTTTACTTTTGATGAAATGTTTCCTGCCGGAGATGCAAGAAAAGCGGCTACAGCTAAAGCTTAAAGCAGAGTGAAGTAAGTCTGTGTAAGTCAGCACATATTTACAGCCAAGATGGTAAAATGAACATAAAATGTTGTTCCTCACAAAGTGGTTTGATTTTTGGTTGAAAGAACAAAACAGGGTCTTTTAACATTTGGGTTGCGACCCCTGCTCTAGTCAAAGGTTTCTTTAAAAACTGACATGATAACTGTACATGCAAAATATTGATTTAATGACTGACTGAACTTCATGTGGTACAAAATAAAGCGGACAAATTTCAGAGTGTTTTGTATTGTGTGATGTTCTTAGATCGAGAGAGTCCAGAACAGCACTCTGTGGAAGAACTACAAGATTAAGAAGAAGCACTTTGAAGAAAAGAACAAGCACAAGAACAATGAGAAGAGGCTGTTCCACGGCACCGGCCCTGATAACATAGACAAGATCAACCACCATGGCTTCAACAGGAGCTATGCTGGCACGCATGGTATAGTCCAGCTATAATAACATTGGGCCTCCTTCACCAACCGTTCTTAGTTAAAACATTCTTCTTAAAACTCAGGAAGTTTAACAAAGATTGCCTTAAACTAGTATTTTCTTATTTGAGGTTTGTTCTTAGGCAAGAACAGAATCTACACAAGGGCACAAAGGTGTGAACAAGTCTGCACTTTATGAACACGTCAGGAATCTGAAGTAGACTTTTTCTTAGGATCTTTCTCAAGAGCACATTTAAGGAATAAATTAGGACAATATTAGTGAATGAAGCCCATTGTCTACAAATTTGTCATATGTTTTTAGAGTTTTTACTAGAAATTAGTTTCTGCAATATGTCATGTGTCTTGTTTTCTTTTTTTTTTGTCTGAAGGTGCCATGTTTGGGAATGGCGTGTATTTTGCTGTTGACCCAGGTTACTCAGCCAGGGGATACTCCAAGCCAGACAAACAAGGTCATAAGCGCATGTATCTGGCCAGAGTGCTGGTTGGTGACTACACCAAAGGAAGAGGTGGTCTAATTTCCCCTCCAGCCAAGAGCTCTACAGCCACAGATTTATACGACAGCGTCACTGATAATCAACAAAACCCGAGCATGTTTGTGATTTTCCATGACGTGCAGGCGTATCCGGAATACCTGATCACCTTTCAGTAGATCTTTTTAATCAGCAGTTGTGGACTAATTATGATTATCCATGTTTCCATTTTCTGTTATGTTCTCATTCTTATGGATTATGTTGAATTAGTTGCTGTAATGGATAGAACTATTAGGTGTGGGGATACGCTAATAGATCAGAAGATATTAATACATAATGAAACAAATACATTTAAAATACTGCACTAATAAAATAGCTTTCTAATGTTTATCAATTAAGACCTACTTTGTTTATGGTGTCATATTATATTCTACAGATTTTAATGGTTATTAAGGCAACAATATTGCTGTTTTATATGAAATACTCATGATTGACATCAAAAATGTTTCCTCCTTATGTCACTGTATCGTTGGAAAAATAAACAGGTTATTATAGATCTGTTTTTTTCATACTGAAATATGTCTGTTTAGAGATCCAGTGGGACGTCAAGGCTTGTTGACCTTCAATATTTATTCACATATACTACGTGTTTACTTCCAAAATAATAGAAAATACAGTTCAACTGTAAGTGCTTACTCGTGTATGTTGCTGATGTTAGAACAAAACCTTGTATTGTTGTTTATCAGATAGTGAAGATGATGAAGGAATCTCCGCTGACACTGTCTTGCATGTATATAAAAAGGTTTATTACAAAGAATATATAGGCCAGTTGTTTTTGTGAAAGTAAGGCACAACATATGGTACTTTAAATGATCTCATCTGTCTAGAACTGAGAGAAAGAGAGAGCGAGGGGCCCAACTACTGTGGGACCTTGAACTTTGGACCTGGGCCCCCTCAACTTAAATGTTCCAGACCCATAACATTGGTTTCCATATAGAGCCCCCGACACCACAGTATCTTCAAAATGGTAATTTTACATGAGAAAGAAAAAACCTACTTTACTTTTAATGTAAGTGGAACCAGAATTTGTTCCAAGTAATTTTGGGCCGTTTCTTTTTCACATTATAAACAATGTGAAGGTCGTTGGGCATTTTCTTTAAGTATGTGGAAAAGGTGAAAAATGAAAATGGAGATATGTAATGGAGATAGGATTTGTTCTGACAGCACTGATATGCTATAATTGATATGATTCTAACTGATTTATGACAATATACTGTAATGCTAAATCTATTAATTCTAGAGAGAGGAAAGATGTTGCATTCCAGTTAGGGCTATAAAAACATCAAGTCAACAGCGTCCTGTGGGTGGCGTCCTGTGACCACTGATGAAGGACTAGAGGATGACCAACAAAAACTGTGCAGCAGCAGATGAGCTGTCGTCTCTGACTTTACATCTACAAGGTGGACCGACAAGGTAGGAGTGTCTAATAGAGTGGACAGTGAGTGGAACAACACACACTAACACACTAACACACCACCACCACCTCAGTGTTACTGCAGGACTGAGAACAATCCACCACCCAAATAGTACCTGCTCTGTGAGGGTCCATGGGGTCCTGACCACTGAAGAACAGGGTAAAAGAGTATCAGAGAAACAGATGGACTACAGTCTGTAACTGTAGAACTACAGAGTGCAGCTATACAGTAAGTGGAGCTGATAAGTATAAGAAAGTATATATATATATATATATATATATATATATATATATATATATATATATACTTTCTTATACTTATAATATATAAACACTTTCTTATACTTATAATATATACTTTCTTATAGTGATAATATATATACACTTTCTTATACTTATAATATATACTTTCTTATAGTGATAATATATATATACTTTCTTATACTTAAATATACTTTCTTATACTTATAATATATATACACTTTCTTATACTTATAATATATATATACTTTCTTATAGTTATAATATATACACTTTCTTATACTTATAATATATATATACACTTTCTTATACTTATAATATATATACACTTTCTTATACTTATAATATATATATACTTTCTTATAGTTATAATATATACACTTTCTTATACTTATAATATATATATACACTTTCTTATACTTATAATATATATACACTTTCTTATACTTATAATATATATATACTTTCTTATACTTATAATATATACACTTTCTTATAGTTATAATATATATACACTTTCTTATACTTATAATATATATACACTTTCTTATACTTATAATATATATATATATATATATATACTTTCTTATACTTATAATATATATACACTTTCTTATACGTATAATATATATACACTTTCTTATACTTATAATATATACACTTTCTTATACTTATAATATATATACACTTTCTTATACTTATAATATATACACTTTCTTATACTTATAATATATATATACTTTCTTATAGTTATAATATATACACTTTCTTATACTTATAATATATATATACACTTTCTTATACTTATAATATATATACACTTTCTTATACGTATAATATATATACACTTTCTTATACTTATAATATATACACTTTCTTATACTTATAATATATATATACACTTTCTTATACTTATAATATATATACACTTTCTTATACTTATAATATATATATACTTTCTTATAGTTATAATATATACACTTTCTTATACTTATAATATATATATACACTTTCTTATACTTATAATATATATACACTTTCTTATACTTATAATATATATATACTTTCTTATACTTATAATATATACACTTTCTTATAGTTATAATATATATACACTTTCTTATACTTATAATATATATACACTTTCTTATACTTATAATATATACACTTTCTTATACTTATAATATATATATATATATATATATACTTTCTTATACTTATAATATATATACACTTTCTTATACGTATAATATATATACACTTTCTTATACTTATAATATATACACTTTCTTATACTTATAATATATATACACTTTCTTATACTTATAATATATACACTTTCTTATACTTATAATATATATATATACTTTCTTATACTTATAATATATATATATATACTTTCTTATACTTATAATATATACTTTCTTATAGTTATAATATATATATATATATATATATATATATATATATATATATATATACATACTTTCTTATACTTATAATAAATATACACTTTCTTATACTCATATGTATGTGTATATCTATCTATCTATCTATCTATCTATCTATCTATCTATCTATCTATCTATCTATCTATCTATCTACCTATATATATATATAAAATGTAGTTTGGGGCTGTTTCCAGCCCAATTATGGCAGAGTCTGTACGAACTTGCCACCCGGATTTGGGCCGGTGTACTTGGCCAAAGCGTCAGAACTGATACGGGTCAGTATGTCACACTGTGGAATTCACATCCTTCACATCATCTGCTGTGCTGTGGTTCCTCTGCAAATTTGGGAAAATGGTCGCGGTTCCCCTTTAAGTACAGCGTGTGGTTCAGCTCCAGGCTCATACCTGCTAAAACGAAACTGAACGAAACGGACCAGGAGCTGAGCGACGAGGCTGAACTTGGAATCCGTTCCACCTTAAAAGCTCCCACAGTTCAGTCAGTACAGGCTGACCAGGGCTGAGGGGCTCCTGCTCAGGGCTGAGAGAGCAGGAATGGACGAATATCTTCACCCCCTCTCTGTGGAGGCTGTGGAGGGTCGCTGGCCCTCCGCCTCCGCCAAGACCCTCACTGCCAAGCTCCAGATCTACTTTCAGAGCAGGAGGAAGTCTCAGGGTGGGGACTGCGTGGTGAGGTTCTCCGAGCAGAGCCGCGCCGCTGCTGTTCACTTCAGATCCGCTCAGAGTGAGTAGGCGATTAAAAGCGTACGGTGTCATGTGTTTCAGACAGACTGACAGCTGATTGCAGCGCCACCGTTTCCCTAAAGCTGAGCTGAATTTGGCTTCTTATTAGAATTTTCCACCTTAAGCGCTGTTGCAGAGACACTGTTTCGCCTGTAGGCGGCACTGATGAGTCAGTTTCATTATAATTGTGTAATCATTGTAAAACAGCACTGAGTTTCCTTCTTAGACCACTTGCACTAAAAATACCATGATTGCTTCACTCTTTGATCTGATGAATGGTTTTATGTTTAGCTTTGTTCACTGCGTTATTAAAAAAAATAAAAAATTAAATAATAATAATGATACTGACAGTGGTAGATGAAATACCCAAACCATGCACTTGAGTTAAAGTAGAGGCACCCAAGGTAAAATATTCCTCCAGTAAAAGTAGAAGTTCCTCCCATTAGACCTCCACTTGAGTAAAAGTACTAAAGTATTTACCTTCAAATGTACTTAAGTATAAAGTAAAAGTACTAAAAGAGTAATTATGGCTCTGTCCTTTTCCTGTTTTTGTAACAAGACTCTTTTTTTATCAAGTCATTTAGGTGAAAATACTCCAGTGTTGCCGTGACACAGTAACATCCGATATTTTAATACAATATCATTAATTAGTGACGCTGATGTCAATTGAAATGATCAAAAAATGGATGATTGGTGCTCTTGCTTTGCGCTTCTTTTGCTTTGACATGTGACGTTTTTATACACACGTAACCCAAAAGGAATGACAGATTTCTCAAAATGTAGTGGAGGGAAAAGTAAAGATACACAAAAAAGTACAGTAGTGAATGACATTTACTTAGTTACTGTCTGCCAGTGAATAATGATAATAAACTCAGTGGTCATACTTATTGTGTAAACGATAACAATAAAATCAGATGTTTAAACTTAGTGAACTATAGGATGTGCAACAAATGGTGACATGTTATAATACAGTCAAACCAGCAGGTGTTACATTGGTGTCAGAGTTGGTAACAGACCGTAGAGACTAAAATTCACTTTAACATGGAACAATAGGACTTTATAAAGTATTATAACAGAGTGATGGCCTTTAAAAGTACCATGATATTGTATTAAGAGGCCTTGTTGTGCTATATGAGCTGTGTATAGAGCACAGAATTATGGCTTTAAACACGTTGACTCACTTTTTCCATAATAGCTCATCCTGTTTTGACAGAACAGGACTAAGTAATATAACCCGTTTTCAGACTTAGTTTGCTTTTGTTCCAGCTCGAGATCAGGTTCTCTCTAAGGGAGATCACTCTGTATCTATTGAAAACCAGCTGGTGAAACTGAAGGTGTTCAAACCCGGTGATGAAGGAAATCAGACCGAAGAGACCAGCAGAGCAGTGAGTGGACAAAACTGCTTATTTTTTATTTGTAACTTTTAAGAAACAGAATTTCTTTGCCAGTTCAGACGTAGCTTTGAGGTAATAGCCAACAGATCTTTACATTTATGGCATTTGGCTGACGCTCTTATCCAGAGCGACTTACAATTTGATCATTTTACACAGGTAGGCCAAGGTGGTGTTAGGAGTCTTGCCCAAGGACTCTTATTGGTATAGTGTAGGGTGCTTATCCCAGGTGGGGATTGAACCCCAGTCTATAGTGTAGAAGGCAGAGGTGTTAACCACTACACTAACCAACCACCAGATCTTTATCTCTGTAGTGTTAACCACTACACTAACCAACCACCAGATCTTCATCGGTCTGCCAATCAACCAAGAACAAAATCATCTTGACAAAGCCATGAGATTCATTTTGGGGTCATCAGGGGTTCAGTTACTGCATAATGTGCTTATATGTTGTTTATATTGGCTGCTTCTGTGTGCTCTGTTATATCAAGCTTGATTACATGATGATACCAAACGCCCAAGAGGATGAGCACCTTAGAAGATGAATGAATGAGTTCGTGAATTTTACCGACTACAGACAATCCAAAATCTTTTGAAAAATAGTGTAAAGTTTTTCTGGAATCAAACTACCTCCATAATGGTGCTTGGACTGCCATGTAATACTTGTTTATATGTTGTTCCTGTAAGGGATCACTCTGTGCTGTCATCCTCCAGCAGAGGGCGATGGTAGCAAGGTGCCACTTGCCCAGGGAACTCCAATTCCCAGAAGCCATGCTGGTTGGCTGATTAGCACCAACCAGGCACACCTGGGCCATGCTGCACTTAAGCCCCTGGCAAACAGCAGTTTGGTGTCACACCTTTGTAGAGGGGTGACTGGTATGGTAGCCAAAGTGTGTTAATCAAATTGACAGGAAAAAAAAATAAATAAATAAAAGAAAGGAAAAGAGACATACAGCTCTAAAACAAAGAAAAAAGGGTTGAAAAGAAGGCTGAAAAGAAACTCTGCCCCAAGATACCAGACGCTTAAAATCAAATTCAGACTCCAAGTCCATCTTCCTTGTATGACTAAAGAGGAATTACTTTGTTGTCTGATTATCATCTGTTGTATTTTGGAGAGCCTCCTTTGTCTGAGCAATTTCAGAGTCTTCTCTGTTTGCTTTTTCCTACCAGATTTCCAGCCAGAGAACTTTGGGAGGAGAATTACGTCTCTGTAATGTTTTCTGGGTTTCTCAAACACTAGAGGGCGCTCCTGAGCGAGTCCAAAATGAAAGGGTTCAGATGGTGCATTAGACGAAAACCATAGTTTCTAAATGCCTAAACATTCTTAATATGAAAATACATAAAACATTTTAACACCGCTGTTATATTTTTAAGAGCTTTTGAACTTTTTGAACTATAAGAGTTTAAAACGGCGCCTCAAGTACGTTCATGACGTTTCTGAGCACGAACAGCCAATAAGCTGCTCCGCCCGCCATCCGATCAGCTCTCAGTAGCAATAATGTTAGTGTCCTGCTGCCCAAAACCCGTTTGCTGTAGAAAGAGGAAACATACAGGTGAGGTTTATTCGCTTTTTTAGTGAAATTTAATCTTAAAGATCTGGGCGAGTGATTAGAAACTATTTTAACTTTTCATTTTTAGCTGTTTAGCTCCATTTACCCTCATGTCATACTTGAGAGTACGCTTTCTTTTTCATCTCGTATTAATTCTATCACCCGTTCTGCCTACTTTCACTTGCGTAACATTAACCGGCTTCGTCCCTTTCTTACTCCTCATGCTGCTGCTGTCCTTGTCCATAGCCTTATCACATCCAAGTTAGATTACTGCAACTCTCTTCTGTTTGGTCTCCTGAATAAGACTCTCCATAAACTGAAACTTCTCCAGAACTCTGCTGCCCAGGTCATTACTCGTACTCCACCCAGAAAACTCATCACCCCGGTTCTGCAACAGCTCCACTGGTTACCCATTGAAGCTAGAATTAATTTTAAAATTTTAACTCTCACATTCAAATCCATTCATAACCTTGCTCCTCCTTACCTGTCTGAACTGTTACACATCTCTACTCCATCCCGTTCCCTCAGATCCTCATCCTCCACTCATCTTTTTGTTCCTTCTGCCCGCCTTGTTACTATGGGCAACAGAGCCTTTAGTCGCTGTGCCCCTCAGCTATGGAATTCCCTCCCCCCAGTTATTAGGAATGCAGACTCTCTTCTCTCTTTTAAATCTCTATTGAAATCATACCTGTTTAAGCAAGCATATTCTCTTTAAACTGGCTTATTGTTTTACCGTGACTCTTTTAGTGTTGTTTTATTTTGACGTATTCAAATGATTGTTGATTCACATTTATTATTATTGTTGCTTTTTCCTGTTTTGTAAGGTGACCTTGGGTTTTTGAAAGGCGCCCTGAAATAAAATGTAGTATTATTATTATTATTATTATTATTATTATTATTATTATTATTTCATTGAGGACTTGCTCATGGGTGCCCTCTGGTGTTTTGCAATTTTTTTGAAATATGAAGTGGCCAGACTCCTCATAAACCGGCTCTGGTAACCCTTCACTGTCAAGCTGTACATCAGGGCTTTGACTCCAGCCTGAACGGGTGATACTAAACCAAAGTGATCAATCATTATGTACAGCCTTATCCACTCCCATCATATACTATGTATATCATTTTTATTCTAATCATATACCTTTCTTACATTCTTAGTCCATTTGTGCCCACTTTCACCGGTTTTCCTCTCTGTACTTGGGCCCTTACCACCCCACAACCGTTTCTTAATTGTTTCTGCACCTTTAACACTGAGTAAAATGGCAATTTTGAATTTAGGTGAAACAGCATTGTGGGAAAAGTGGTGTAATCCTTGTATTTTTAATTTGTTGTAAGAAACATTTTGATTTTCCTAATTACAAACTGCCTGCTTTTCCTTTTCCTGATTAATCCAAGCGGTAATGAACCGATTAATCGATTATGCAAGTCATCATTAGTTGTAGCCTTAAAACAAATGCAACCCCTTCCGTTTAGTGGGGATGGAAGGATAGCTGCTGTGTGTTATGAATCCGAAATAGTTGATCAAGGTGACCAATTGTGCTGTTTCTGTATTAGGCTGGAGCAGGAAGTGACATGGCAGTTGACCTTCAGCATCCAGGTGGGATATTGTTTGCACATCTTAAACAAAAAACCTCATTGGTGGAAAAAATCTGCGTTGTTTATACAAAATGACTTAAGCAACAACTTTTTAATTATATTTATATATATATATATATATATATATATAAAGCAGCTTACGTTTCCCCCTCCAGTTCTAATCGGGCAGAGAACTTGGTAAAGAAGCTCTTGAGAACACAGATGTATTATGTTATGTATTAGGGAATCAGCCCTGTGACCAGAAGGTCGCTGGTTCGATCCCCAGTGCTGACAGTAGATGACTGAGGTGTCACCAAACCCACCACTCACTGCCCCCTAGTGTGTGTGTGTGTGTGTGCGCTCAATGTGGTGTTTCACTTCATGGATGGGTTAAAGGCAGAGATGATATTTCCCCGCTGTGGGACTAATAAGGGTCACTTAAAGTCAGATTTGGTCAGTTAGCGATAGACGTGGGTAATCCAGGTCCAAAAAAAGTAAAAAACCTTCCCCAGGATTTTATTCCAACTCCTTGACTTCTCTAATTTGCTCAAGCCAGCAGCAAAGGTGTTCAGGCAGTTAGAATGAAATCCTGGGGAGGATTTTTACTTTATGGACCTGGATTACCCACCTCTAGCGGCAGTTGGTGGCTAGATGAAAGAGATCTAGGTGGCTGGCGGAAACGACTACATTGGGAGGAAAATTTAAAAAAATACCAGGCTTTGAGAGTTAATGACACTTATACAGAGGATTTGTTGGCAGTGAAAAGATGACATCAAAGGAACAGCGTGAAAAGAAAAAACCCTGAGGCCTAGAAAAAAGCAATGTTAGGCTAGGCTATGCTAATAGGAACAAAGAAAACAAAGGAGAAGGGAGGCTAACAGCAAGGTTAGTGTAATGTTAAAGCTAATGGCTTATGCTGATGATGGCTAATGGATATTCCAATGGCTAATGCTCTGTGATCTGTCGCTCTTGTTTTTGGACTCCCGTTTTGGTGTCTTTATGCACCAGCAAAGCAGTTTAGTGCTGTAATCCTGATCGAACGAAAGCTGCGGTTGCAGTACTTGAACTTCTTTACTAAATTCTGTAGAATTTACCTTTTTGTTTAGAGAAAATTGACCAAAAACATCAGATTTGACTTCATTCTCACAGTGGGTTTTGCAATTTTTTGACGTTTGTCGTTCGCACATGTATTGCATTATGTGGCATTACTTCTATAAGAACCAGTCATTCATGTTTTCTTTTCCCTCTTGTGTTGAACAAATTACGTCATTTTGTCTCACACTTCCACCTGTAGGGAGCATTTCAGAAAGGACTGATCCGGAGGTACACATGGGGTCAATCGGTCTACCTCCAAACCGTGAGTCTTTTCTTCTGTCCTATATGACGGCTGCAGAGATAAACCCACTGTGACGCCTCCTTGCTTCCACTGCTTTTGCCTCCAGTTGGCCCTGATGGGATTCAGAGAGACCCAGCTGAGGAATCACTCAAGGATTGTTTGGAAGAACCTCCGCAGTCCAATATTGTGGCACTGGAAAAACTTCCAGACAGCTTTTCCAAAGATTTTCTTGTGCTTTTAGTGGAGAAAATCAGTGGCGTTCCTGAAAAGGAGTTCACCCTGGAGTTAATAACAGAATCAAACATTGCTGTTCTGATCTTTAATGACCTCAAAGGTATGTCCTTCTCTACCTCCTCCAAAACTGAGCCAACTGTATTTATGTCATTAAGCCCCCAGTAGAACCCATCTGGCTGTCATATTTTAAGCCATCTTTTTTTTCTTTTTCTTTTTGCAGTGGCTGAGAAGTTTCTAGTGGAGAGCCGGAGCCATAAAAAGTTCCAACAGTATGGTGTTAGAGGTCGAGCTCTGGAAAAAAGTGGAAGTGTTAAAGTGGAAAGCTTACATGGTGAGGTCTCGGCAGACTTGCTAGAGGTTTACTTTGAAAAGTGCACCGGACTTGTGGAGAACGTCACCATGATTCCAGAAGAGCAGGCTGCCATAGTCACATTTCATAGTGAAGAGGGTAAGTAATTGGTGTTTCCTGTCTTGGAGATCACCTCAAGTAAATTCTCAGTTCAACATATCGCTGTTGTCAGAAGAAAACCTTGTATCTTCATTTTTGTCATTTTCCAGTTTTGAATATTATTTGAAAATGTCTGTTGCCCTTTACAATTTATGTAAATTTAATGATGAAAGGACTGAATGAAACGGCCCAAATTGACTTGGAAACAAATCTGGTTCCATTGACTAACATTAAAAGTAAAGTATTTTTTTTCTTTCTCCTGTAAATTTGCTATTTTGGAAAAACAAGTTTTTATATAAAGTCATATGGGTGTTTAAACATGTGACAAGTTTTAGATTTTCATATATTTTCCACAGAGAATCTAAAGTGTTTTCTGCAAATCTTAGGTTACTATTTCTATGTATTGACTGCATTTCATAAATTGGAGAAAAAATAAAACAGGTGCCATAAAATGGAGCCTGTGCAAAAGTTATGTTTCAATTCTTCCCTCAGTTTTGTATAAATTGGGGAATAATTTTCATCCTCCTTTTCCAGATGTAAAAAAAGTCCTGGGAAGTCGATGCATCATTAACAGACCTGTCTTCATATACCCTTATTTTATATCTTTGGGTACCGCCTTGTATGGCAAAGACAGACCAACATGGACCCTGCCTACACCATTCAGATGGTGGATCCATCCTGCTATCAGGGAATTCCTCAATAAGAAGGGGCTAATATCCTCCATCTGTCAAGAGATGATCTCACATTTCTGCCAGGTGAACATGGACAAAGCTGAAGTCCAGCTCAGTCCTCTTCACACACTGCTCAAACAGGGCGTAACCAAGAGGCATATAATAAACACCTGGAAGAAAAACGCCACAGATGGCTTTAGAAAAATACTCTCCAGCTATGCTGTTGTTGAGTATCCAGTTATCCCCTCTGTTTGGTCTGCAGCAGAGAAAGACATCTGGTCAGTAGTGAAAGACAATGCTTTCGTGAGGATGTCTGACGGAGTCCTGGCAGTGGCAGGAATGGCTCAAGACATTCAATTGCTCACGCCAATTTTTAAAAATCTTTTGGAGACGGCATCAGATCAGGTTGAAAGGCACAAGAGCGGCATCTCTGAAACTATCGAGGTGCCCCCTGCCATGTTCTTGTTGCTTCTGCAGGAAGGATTTAAAAGCAGAGCTGCAGCTAAATATCCCAAGTTGGAGCTCACATACAAAAAAGACACCAATCAGTTAACACTGCGTGGTCTTCCTGTGGAAATTATTAACATCAAAAGTTGCGTCCTTGAAAGGAAACTGAACATGAGACAGAAACCTCTGAAAATGGAGCCTTCATTGCTGGAGTTCCTGAGATCAGTGGACTGTGAGGAGATGTCAGGAGATCTGTTCACTTCTAAGGGAATCCGTGCCATCTACACCGTTGAAAATGGGGATGTTGTGTTGACTGGAAGCTCAGACAAATCATTGACTGAGGCAGAGAAAACTCTTCAAACGGCACTTGCGTCCAGTACCCTCTCCTTAGAGGACTTGGGTGTGATTGAAAAGCCAGAATGGCGCTCTCTCAATGATCAACTGTGTGAAACCTACAACTCAGGGAAGAAAACGGTGATTATAAAACCCTCAGAACAGAAGGATAGACTTGTAGTGTTTGGCTTTAAGCAACCAGTCTTGGAGGTCAGCAGGAGCCTGCAGAATTTCATCAACACACACTCAAGAATTGAAAGAGTTATTCAGGTCAAGTCATGTGCTGTGGTGAAGCTCATAAATGAGAAAAAGGCACCTGTTTGGCAGAAATTTGTAAAGCCCAATGAGGTGACAATTCATTTTGACCAAAAAACACCCTCGATCCGACTGTCTGGGGAGATTCTGCATGTCCAACCAGCCATGGAGAACTTTCAGAAGATTGCAGACGCTCTCTGCACGGATAGGCTGATGATTAAGAAAGCAGGTGCTAAAAAGTACTTCCAGGAGCATGGAAGCATGTTCTTGGCGATGATAAAGGAACATAAATTTGTGATTGTGTTTGATGAAAGGCCAGGTTCTACCACGAAAGAAGGACATGGCATTCAGGAACAGGCACCTGTTGTCAGATCCTCGGCATCTCCTGGTAAGTCTGTTGTGCAATTATTGGATCAAGTTACTGTAAGTTGGTGTGCTTTGTTTAAGGTCTTTGCTAAAGGTTCTTCTCTCATTAATCAGCAATAATATGCTTTTGTCATTGCCTGGCATTTCAAATCGTTAAAAATAAAACTAAATTGTCAAATTTACCACTTTCTTTTTTAACACTTAATGTGAACATTTGGCAACAATCTAGAACCCTCTGCAATGAAGACTAATGAAGACTTTGTGAAGGTGGGTGAGGAGTTTGAGCCGGCGGTCTTTCAGCTGTGTGCAGTGTCCCAGCAGGACCTCAATGAAGCCCGAGAACTGATCAACAGCTTCATCATCAAAGAGCAGATGAGTTCATCTATCCGGGACTCCGTCATCAACAGTTTCACCAGAGAAGACGCAGAGATGCTGACTAACCTGCAGAGGGAGCTCACGGTCAGCATCCAGCTTAATAAGAACGGTCCCGAGCCGGTTATCACCGTGGAGGGCCTGACCCGAGACGTGGTCAAGGTAGAGGGCACCATCCGGGACATGATCCGCAAAGTGGAGAAGAACGAAGCCCGAAAACGCGAAGCCTTCATGATCAGCAGCTTTGTAGAGTGGCAGTATCTGGACAGCACAAATAATCTCGTACCCTTTGATATCTACACTAACTATGACCTGGAGGAGGCTTTTGGGAAAAAACAACCTCACGTAAAGATCAAGATCAACAACGAGGAGGTTGAGGCTGATTTAACCCAAAGAGTGGCTTATTCAAGAAGCAGAAGGATTGAATTGAAGAGGGTTGACCTGAAAGGTAAGAGGCTTGATATGATTATTGAAACCTTCAGCTATAACCTTCCATTTCAGCTTATATGCTCTATTGTACTGCACATCTGTATTACCCTTGCAGTGTACACTCAAACATAAATGGGCCACTGTACAGAGCCATCGAAAATACATGGGTGAAAAAGAAACTTTCTTTTTTCAAATTTATCATCTTGGAATTATTATCTCAAGATAAAGTTCTGGAAGTGTTTTTTTTGACATGCAGCATATTCCCTAAAAACACTTGGCATGCATTTAGATTGAAAAACAATATCTTGGAAATATTTGTGTAGCCCTTCATCTGAAACAATCTGAGTTTAAAACATTTCAAATGGGGCTCTGATACAATATAATGATGTCTGTTGGCAAGAACTGAAACAATGTCTTAGTATTTGAGACCAAGTTCAAAATAAGGTGCTATATAGTGGTCAGTTTCCAGTCAAGGAAACAACTGAAAACTGGACAATGGGCCTGGGGAGTGGAAACCTGTGTGAATGGCATATTGAAGCCATCTACAGGACAGAGTGTGTAATGCACTTAGGTTTTCCCTTCATTTCTTGACATAATTATTCTCCCTAAAAAGTATCTCAAGATTATGACCTTGAGGTAATTAATTTGAGTAAAAAACAGGTTATTTCAGGTTATTCTTAAGCCTCGTGACCTTTCAGGGTTTCCGTATTTAAACGATGCCATAGAAGAACAGCTTTTGTTTTCCTGAAGAATTGTTCTTTAAACTTATTGAGAAAAGCAGTTCCTCTTTGAAATTCAAATAACCTTTTTGTGCCACCCTTCACTGGTATACCCTTGTTTCTTTTCCAGACCAGCCCTCAGTGGCTCTGCCCGGTCACTGGGAGAAAATGAAAGATGACAAGTTTGTTACACGGGTCCAAATTAAACAAGGCAGCCAGGAACACGAGGATGTGGAGACGGAGTTCAGGAAAACTGGGCTGGCCAATGAAATTCTTAACGTAAGATTATTAAGAAAGGTTGCTCTATGCATGTGTTTTACCCATGATATAAAACTCTCATACAGCAGCTTGAAGTCTTTTATTGGTTGTATCTGTTGTGAAATGTAAGATAGAGCCAAACAACCCTCACAGCTCAAGCATTATTTCCAAGAGATATTGCTATAGTAAGCTTAACAATCACTATTTGCTTTTATACAAATTCAATTCTGGCCCCGTGTTATAGTGTGGTGGGAGCAAGTAATACAGGGGATCTTGGGGGATCCAGGACCTCCTAATTAAATGAAATTAATTGAAGGTAAAGGTCATTGTTTAGCTGCTTCACCCACAATCAGCTTCTGTCTTTGGTGTTCTTAACTAAATGGAGCCGCAGCACTGCCGGTGGGGCTGTAGCAGAATGGCTCACCCAGTTGGTCCTTCATAGACTAGAAACTGCAACTAGTGGCAGTCCAGTCCAGGGGTCAGCAGCATGCAAATCCACAGCTGAATCAGATCAGCAGGTAATAATAAAATAATCCTCCTCTACAGTAAAATAAAGCTCTGCTGATCCTTCAACACAGTTTAACAGTAAATGGTCTTAAACGCTGGAGTTAATGTAGAACTGCTGATTCACCCTTTAACCCTGAAGATCAGCGCAGACGGCTGGTCACCATAGCAACACAGACAACAGTATCACCCAGCTAGTAGCTTATGAAACGGAAAAGAGAGACGAACATCGTTAATTTGGAGACGAATGGATTTATTAGTGTTCCTAAGCACTCCAGCTTTTTTCCTGATATGTTTAATCTGCAAAGAGAAACTGTCAAACACTAAAAAGTCGTGAAGCTGATGTTGGTTTCTTATTCGCTAGCTTGTGTTTGAATTTTTCCATTCCATCTTACATGGTGCAGCAGTTACATTCTGGTCCCTTGGGCAACATTTAAGGTGGAATGGGAAAATTTGAAGGAGAAGCTGGTGAATGAGAAACGACTTCAGCCTCATAAAAACTTGAACATTGACATTCACAACAGTTTATAAGAAACTGCTTTACTTTTGATGAAATGTTTCCTGCCGGAGATGCAAGAAAAGCGGCTACAGCTAAAGCTTAAAGCAGAGTGAAGTAAGTCTGTGTAAGTCAGCACATATTTACAGCCAAGATGGTAAAATGAACATAAAATGTTGTTCCTCACAAAGTGGTTTGATTTTTGGTTGAAAGAACAAAACAGGGTCTTTTAACATTTGGGTTGCGACCCCTGCTCTAGTCAAAGGTTTCTTTAAAAACTGACATGATAACTGTACATGCAGAATATTGATTTAATGACTGACTGAACTTCATGTGGTACAAAATAAAGCAGACAAATTTCAGAGTGTTTTGTATTGTGTGATGTTCTTAGATCGAGAGAGTCCAGAACAGCACTCTGTGGAAGAACTACAAGATTAAGAAGAAGCACTTTGAAGAAAAGAACAAGCACAAGAACAATGAGAAGAGGCTGTTCCACGGCACCGGCCCTGATAACATAGACAAGATCAACCACCATGGCTTCAACAGGAGCTATGCTGGCACGCATGGTATAGTCCAGCTATAATAACATTGGGCCTCCTTCACCAACCGTTCTTAGTTAAAACATTCTTCTTAAAACTCAGGAAGTTTAACAAAGATCCTGCCTTAAACTAGTATTTTCTTATTTGAGGTTTGTTCTTAGGCAAGAACAGAATCTACACAAGGGCACAAAGGTGTGAACAAGTCTGCACTTTATGAACACGTCAGGAATCTGAAGTAGACTTTTTCTTAGGATCTTTCTCAAGAGCACATTTAAGGAATAAATTAGGACAATATTAGTGAATGAAGCCCATTGTCTACAAATTTGTCATATGTTTTTAGAGTTTTTACTAGAAATTAGTTTCTGCAATATGTCATGTGTCTTGTTTTCTTTTTTTTTGTCTGAAGGTGCCATGTTTGGGAATGGCGTGTATTTTGCTGTTGACCCAGGTTACTCAGCCAGGGGATACTCCAAGCCAGACAAACAAGGTCATAAGCGCATGTATCTGGCCAGAGTGCTGGTTGGTGACTACACCAAAGGAAGAGGTGCTCTAATTTCCCCTCCAGCCAAGAGCTCTACAGCCACAGATTTATACGACAGCGTCACTGATGATCAACAAAACCCAAGCATGTTTGTGATTTTCCATGACATGCAGGCGTATCCAGAATACCTGATCACCTTTCAGTAGATCTTTTTAATCAGCAGTTGTGGACTAATTATGATTATCCATGTTTCCATTTTCTGTTATGTTCTCATTCTTATGGATTATGTTGAATTAGTTGCTGTAATGGATAGAACTATTAGGTGTGGGGATACGCTAATAGATCAGAAGATATTAATACATAATGAAACAAATACATTTAAAATACTGCACTAATAAAATAGCTTTCTAATGTTTATCAATTAAGACCTACTTTGTTTATGGTGTCATATTATATTCTACAGATTTTAATGGTTATTAAGGCAACAATATTGCTGTTTTATATGAAATACTCATGATTGACATCAAAAATGTTTCCTCCTTATGTCACTGTATCCTTGGAAAAATAAACAGGTTATTATAGATCTGTTTTTTTCATACTGAAATATGTCTTAGATATCCAGTGGGACGTCAAGGCTTGTTGACCTTCAATATTTATTCACATATACTACGTGTTTACTTCCAAAATAATAGAAAATACAGTTCAACTGTAAGTGCTTACTCGTTTATGTTGCTGTTGTCAGAACAAAACCTTGTATTGTTGTTTATCAGATAGTGAAGATGATGAAGGAATCTCCGCTGACACTGTCTTGCATGTATATAAAAAGGTTTATTACAAAGAATATATAGGCCAGTTGTTTTTGTGAAAGTAAGGCACAACATATGGTACTTTAAATGATCTCATCTGTCTAGAACTGAGAGAAAGAGAGAGCGAGGGGCCCAACTACTGTGGGACCTTGAACTTTGGACCTGGGCCCCCTCAACTTAAATGTTCCAGACCCATAACATTGGTTTCCATATAGAGCCCCCGACACCACAGTATCTTCAAAATGGTAATTTTACATGAGAAAGAAAAAACCTACTTTACTTTTAATGTAAGTGGAACCAGAATTTGTTCCAAGTAATTTTGGGCCGTTTCTTTTTCACATTATAAACAATGTGAAGGTCGTTGGGCATTTTCTTTAAGTATGTGGAAAAGGTGAAAAATGAAAATGGAGATATGTAATGGAGATAGGATTTGTTCTGACAGCACTGATATGCTATAACTGATATGATTCTAACTGGTTTATGACAATATACTGTAATGCTAAATCTATTAATTCTAGAGAGAGGAAAGATGTTGCATTCCAGTTAGGGCTATAAAAACATCAAGTCAACAGCGTCCTGTGGGCGGCGTCCTGTGGGCAGCATCCTGTGACCACTGATGAAGGACTAGAGGATGACCAACAAAAACTGTGCAGCAGCAGATGAGCTGTCGTCTCTGACTTTACATCTACAAGGTGGACCGACAAGGTAGGAGTGTCTAATAGAGTGGACAGTGAGTGGACACAGTGTTTAAAAACTCCAGTAGCACTGCTGTGTCTGATCCACTCATACCAGCACAAAACACACTAACACAACACCAGCTCATCAGTGTTACTGCAGGACTGAGAACAATCCACCAACCAAATAGTACCTGCTCTGTGAGGGTCCATGGGGGTCCTGACCACTGAAGAACAGGGTAACAGAGTATCAGAGAAACAGATGGACTACAGTCTGTAACTGTAGAACTACAGAGTGGAACTGAACGGTCAGTGGAGCTGATAGAGTGGACAATGAGGGTAGAAACAAGGAGGTGGTTATTATGTTATGGCATGCAGAGGTGGTCAAGACAACTTGCTGAAGTGCAGACCGAGCATCAGAACGGGGGAGAAAGGGGATAAACTTCCAGACAGCTTTTCCAAAGATTTTCTTGTGCTTTTAGTGGAGAAAATCAGTGGCGTTCCTGAAAAGGAGTTCACCCTGGAGTTAATAACAGAATCAAACATTGCTGTTCTGATCTTTAATGACCTCAAAGGTATGTCCTTCTCTACCTCCTCCAAAACTGAGCCAACTGTATTTATGTCATTAAGCCCCCAGTAGAACCCATCTGGCTGTCATATTTTAAGCCATCTTTTTTTTCTTTTTCTTTTTGCAGTGGCTGAGAAGTTTCTAGTGGAGAGCCGGAGCCATAAAAAGTTCCAACAGTATGGTGTTCGAGCTCGAGCTCTGGAAAAAAGTGGAAAGCTTACATGGTGAGGTCTCGGCAGACTTGCTAGAGGTTTACTTTGAAAAGTGCACCGGACTTGTGGAGAACGTCACCATGATTCCAGAAGAGCAGGCTGCCATAGACACATTTCATAGTGAAGAGGGTAAGTAATTGGTGTTTCCTGTCTTGGAGATCACCTCAAGTAAATTCTCAGTTCAACATATCGCTGTTGTCAGAAGAAAACCTTGTATCTTCATTTTTGTCATTTTCCAGTTTTGAATATTATTTGAAAATGTCTGTTGCCCTTTACAATTTATGTAAATGTAATGATGAAAGGACTGAATGAAACGGCCCAAAATGACTTGGAAACAAATCTGGTTCCATTGACTAACATTAAAAGTAAAGTATTTTTTTTCTTTCTCCTGTAAATTTGCTATTTTGGAAAAACAAGTTTTTATATAAAGTCATATGGGTGTTTAAACATGTGACAAGTTTTAGATTTTCATATATTTTCCACAGAGAATCTAAAGTGTTTTCTGCAAATCTTAGGTTACTATTTCTATGTATTGACTGCATTTCATAAATTGGAGAAAAAATAAAACAGGTGCCATGAAATGGAGCCTGTGCAAAAGTTATGTTTCAATTCTTCCTTCAGTTTTGTATAAATTGGGGAATAATTTTCATCCTCCTTTTCCAGATGCAAAAAAGTCCTGGGAAGTCGATGCATCATTAACAGACCTGTCTTCATATACCCTTATTTTATATCTTTGGGTACCGCCTTGTATGGCAAAGACAGACCAACATGGACCCTGCCTACACCATTCAGATGGTGGATCCATCCTGCTATCAGGGAATTCCTCAATAAGAAGGGGCTAATATCCTCCATCTGTCAAGAGATGATCTCACATTTCTGCCAGGTGAACATGGACAAAGCTGAAGTCCAGCTCAGTCCTCTTCCCACACTGCTCAAACGGGGCGTAACCAAGAGGCATATAATAAACACCTGGAAGAAAAACGCCACAGATGGCTTTAGAAAAATACTCTCCAGCTATGCTGTTGTTGAGTATCCAGTTATCCCCTCTGTTTGGTCTGCAGCAGAGAAAGACATCTGGTCAGTAGTGAAAGACAATGCTTTCGTGAGGATGTCTGACGGAGTCCCGGCAGTGGCAGGAATGGCTCAAGACATTCAATTGCTCACGCCAATTTTTAAAAATCTTTTGGAGACGGCATCAGATCAGGTTGAAAGGCACAAGAGCGGCATCTCTGAAACTATCGAGGTGCCCCCTGCCATGTTCTTGTTGCTTCTGCAGGAAGGATTTAAAAGCAGAGCTGCAGCTAAATATCCCAAGTTGGAGCTCACATACAAAAAAGACACCAATCAGTTAACACTGCGTGGTCTTCCTGTGGAAATTATTAACATCAAAAGTTGCGTCCTTGAAAGGAAACTGAACATGAGACAGAAACCTCTGAAAATGGAGCCTTCATTGCTGGAGTTCCTGAGATCAGTGGATTGTGAGGAGATGTCAGGAGATCTGTTCACTTCTAAGGGAATCAGTGCCATCTACACTGTTGAAAATGGGGATGTTGTGTTGACTGGAAGCTCAGACAAATCATTGACTGAGGCAGAGAAAACTCTTCAAACGGCACTTGTGTCCAGTACCCTCTCCTTAGAGGACTTGGGTGTGATTGAAAAGCCAGAATGGCGCTCTCTCAATGATCAACTGTGTGAAACCTACAACTCAGGGAAGAAAATGGTGATTATAAAACCCTCAGAACAGAATAGGCGGATAGGCTGATGATTAAGAAAGCAGGTGCTAAAAAGTACTTCCAGGAGCATGGAAGCATGTTCTTGGCGATGATAAAGGAACATAAATTTGTGATTGTGTTTGATGAAAGGCCAGGTTCTACCACGAAAGAAGGACATGGCATTCAGGAACAGGCACCTGTTGTCAGATCCTCGGCATCTCCTGGTAAGTCTGTTGTGCAATTATTGGATCAAGTTACTGTAAGTTGGTGTACTTTGTTTAAGGTCTTTGCTGAAGGTTCTTCTCTCATTAATCAGCAATAATATGCTTTTGTCATTGCCTGGCATTTCAAATCGTTAAAAATAAAACTAAATTGTCAAATTTACCACTTTCTTTTTTAACACTTAATGTGAAAATTTGGCAACAATCTAGAACCCTCTGCAAATGAAGACTTTGTGAAGGTGGGTGAGGAGTTTGAGCCGGCGGTGTTTCAGCTTTGTGGAGAGAGCCAGCAGGACCTCAATGAAGCCCGAGAACTGATCAACAGCTTCATTGTGAAGGAGCAGGCGAGTTCATCCATCCAAGACCCCTCCATCAACCATTTCACCAGAGATGATGCAGAGATGCTGACTAACCTGCAGAGGGAGCTCATGGTCAGCATCCGGTTGAAGAAGAACGGCCCAGAGTTGGTCATCATCGTGGACGGCCTGACCCGAGACGTGGTCAAGGCGGAGAGCGCCATTCGGGACATGATCCGCAAAGTGGAGAAGAATGAAGCCCAAAAATGTGAGCTCCTCATAGTCACCAGCTTTGTAGAGTGGCAGTACCTGGACAGCGCAAATCAGCTGGTGCCTTTTGACATTTTAACCAATTATGACCTGGAGGAGGCTTTTGTACTGAAACAGTCTGGCTTGAAGATCAGGATCAATAACGAGCAGTTTGAGGTGGATTTAACCCAAAGAGTGGCTGTTGGCAAAAGCAAGAGGATTGAATTGAAGAGAGTTGACCGCAGGGGTAAAATGCTTCATATGGTTTATGAACAAAATCTTCAGCTATAATTATTCATTTCAGCGTACATATTCTTTAGCCTCCACTGGTGTATTATATTTGTCTACATTGACTGCCTTGATTATTACTTTTACCTGTACATTTTTTTGTAGATGACTCCTCTGTGCCTCTGCCCGATCACTGGGAGGACATGATGGGAAGCTTTGTTAAGCGGGTGCAAATTCACCAAGGCAGCCAGAAATACAGATGTGGAGAATGAGTTCAGAAGAACTGGACTCAACAGTAAAATCCTTAATGTAAGTTGACTGCAAAGGAGGGGTTACTCTATGTATGTGGCACCTTTTAAATTGCCCACATAAGCAGTTACTTCTAGGAAATAACTGGTGTTTTTCTAAGCTACTTTGAAGCAAACACAGCTAAACACAGATGTGTAAGGGTTGCCTTGTCGAGCTTGTTATATACACAGGTGATTGAAAGTTTGTGAACCCTTTAGAATTTTCTATATTTATGCATAAATTTTACCTAAAACTTCACCAGATCTTCACACACGTCCTAGTAGTAGATAAAAACTAACCAAATGAGACAAAAATTAGATTTGATCTTTTATTTATTGAGGAAAAAAATGTGAACCTTTAGGATTTGCAGATAATTTGAAGGTGAAATTATAGTCAGGTGTTTTCAATCAATGTGATGGCAATCAGGTGCGATTAAACAAGATGGTCAATTTAAAGAACAGGGATCTATCAGGGAATATCTGATATTCACAACACATGTTTGTGGAAGTGTATCAGGGCATGAACAAAGGAGATTTCTGAGGACCTCTGAAAAAGATCTGTTGATGCTCCTCAAGATGGAAAATGTTACAAACCATCTTTTTAGAGAGTTTAGACTCCACCGATCCATGGTCAAACAGACTGTGTACAAATGGAAGAAATTCAAGACCACCGTTAAGCTCCCTCTGAGTGGTCGACCAACAAAGATCACTCGAAGAGCAAGGTGTGTAGTAGTCCACCAGGGTAACTTCTACTAGCAACTAAAGGCCTGTCTCACAGTGTCTAATGTTCATGAGTCCACCATCAGGAGAACACTGAACAACAATGGTGTGCATGGAAGGGTTGCAAGGAGAACCCACTGCTCTCCAAAAGGAACACTGCTGCCCTTCTGCAGTTTGCTAAAGATCACATGGAAAGCCAGAAGGCTTTTGGAACAGTGTTTGGTGGATGGATGGGTCTTTTTGGTTTACATGTGAAGCATTATGTTTGGAGAAGGGAATACACTGCATTCCAGCATACAAAACCTTATACCAACCTTATACCACCACCAAACATGGTGGTGGTAGTATCATAGTTTTGGGCCTGTTTTTCTGCATCTGGGCCAGGATGGCTTGTCATTAAAGAAATAATGATCTCTGAATAATTCTACAGGGAAATGTCAGGACATCTGTCCATGATCTGAAACTCAGGAGAATGTGGGTCATACAGCAAGACAACAACCCTAAGCGCACAAGCCGTTCTACCAAAGAATGGTTAAAGAAAAGTAAGCAGTTCATGGGGGAAAAAAACACCAACATAACTGAGTAGAAGCTGTTTTATATGAAAGGGCTAAAATTCCACCAAGCCGATCAGTTACTAGAAATGTTTAATTGCAGTTATTGCTGCACCAGATACTGAAAGCACAGGTTCACATACTTTTACCACTCACTCTAATATTGCATCATTTTCCTCAATAAATAAATGCCCAAGTTTAATATTTTTGTATCATTTGTTTAATTTGGTTCTCCTTGCTTACTATAAGGACTTGTGTGAATATCTGATGAAGTTTTAGGTCAAATGCGTTGTTTTAAAATGCTTTCAGTAAATGTGCTGTTACAGTGAGAATTTGTGGTCCAGTCTGCTAGAAAAACCAGCACTACTAAAACTAGCTAAACTATCTTGAGTTTTATATGCTGGCATGCTGGTCACCATTAGTGCTGGTCACCAGTAAAACCAGCATATGTTGTGTTTTGGATGCTGGCATGCTGGCCAAGTTAACATGCTGACCAAAAAAACCAAAAGTATTGTAGTTTTTGTGTGATTTTTAGTTATCTACGTAATTTGAACACAGCAACTGCAACTTGCTCTTATTTCAAGTCAAACCTTGGCACAAACAACCCTGGTTTAGGTAAAGTCTTCTTAATGCATCAGCTTTAAAGGCAATTGCTCTGAAGTTGCCAGTAAAGTTGTTTTTCTCATTTTGTGAACTGGCTTACCAGCTTGTTCAGTCTTGCACAAATGGTTCACTGTTGATTTGAATGCCATCAATGGAGCAAAACAACCTAAGATTTGTTTCTATTGTGTGATGTTCTTAGATCGAAAGAGTCCAGAACAGCACTCTGTGGAGGAGCTTCACGATCCAGAAGAATCACTTGGATGACAAGAATAATCACAGGAACAATGAGAAGAGGCTGTTTCACGGCACCGGCTCTGATAAGATCGACAAGATCAACCACCATGGCTTCAATCGGAGCTCTGCTGGGGCGCATGGTATAGTCCAGCTATACAGATTAACATTCACAAAGTTTCTTTGTGTTTCTTTTATTTATTTTTTGCTTTGTTTTGTCTGAAGGTGCTGCATATGGGAATGGCGTGTATTTTGCTGTTGACCCAAGTTACTCAGCCAGGGGATACTCCAAGCCTGACCTACAAGGTCATAAGCACATGTATCTGGCCAGAGTGATGGTTGGTGACTACACCACAGGAAAGGGTGGTCTTCTTTTACCTCCATCTAAGAGCTCTACAGCCACAGATTTGTATGACAGCGTCACTGATAATCAACAAAACCCGACTATATTTGTGGTCTTTCGTGACGTGCAGGCGTATCCGGAATACCTGATCAACTTTCAGTAGGAGTTGGACTTTATTTTTAATGATCAATTGTGGGTTAATTAAGGAACTTGTTGTCCTTTTGTTGTTATTGATATCATTAGTCCGAATGATCAGAGTTTTAAAGGTGTTACTGAGGAATGTTTTAATTAGGACTTTGTTTTTCTTAATGTTGAAAAAGTTTGACCACTATAAACAGGCTCTAAGGCAGGCGTGTGAAAGGCAGGATACACCCTGGACAGGTCACCAATCCATCGCAGGACAGACGGACATACACATTCACAGCTAGGGTCAATTTAGCATGTCTTTGGACTGTGGGAGGAAACCCACCCAAACTCTAAGCAGAAAGGACCCTGGTTGCCTGGCTGGGGAATCAAACCCAGGCCCTTCTTACTGTGAGGCGACGGCGCTACCCACCGCGCTGCCATTGTCAATATATGTGGGCAGAAACCTGTAATTAAACAGTTGTCAGGTCCTTTTAAATGGACCACCTGAGACCCCAGCCTTGGTGTTAAGTACAGTTTTCATTATTCTTGCTATTTATTGGTAGTGGCAACTGCTAACTACACAAAATTAACAGCGCTGACCAGGCAGTAGTTCTTGAAAACGTGATCTCCTCACTAAGACGGTGGCCTTAAGTTCTTGTAACGAGTTGCTTGACCTGCATCAACAGCCAGTCCATTAAAACATTAGTTACAGACTGTAGTCCATCTGTTTCTCTCCATACTTTATTACCCTGTTCTTCAGTGGTCAGGACCCCCATGGACCTCCACAGACCAAGTACTATTTGGGTGGTGGATCATTCTCAGCACTACAGCAACACTGATTTGGTGGTGGTGGTGTGCTGGTATGAGTGGATTAGACACAGCAGTGTTGCTGCTGAATTTTTTAGACACTGTCCGCTCTATTACATTCTCCTACCTTGTTGGTCCACCTTGTAGAGACCGACAAGATGGTTCATTTGCTGCTGCACAGTTTGTGTTGGTCATCCTCTAGTCCTTCATCAGTGGTCACAGGACGCTGCCCACAGGCCGGATATTATCGGTTGGTGGACCACTCCCCCTGTTGGAAAGGTCTTTTTCTTTGACCTGCTCATGATGTCATTTCCTTTGTTTAGATGATGTCTACACAGAGAATGCACAATTAAAACAGCATTTAACTCGATGAGCAATTAGTGTCACTTTATACTTAATCTAGGTTTAAACTCATTTACATCAGCTGATCTGTGTGCAGTCTCGTGTTTTCTCATCTGCGTGTCCTTTGAACCCTCTCAGCTTCAGAATTTCAGATCTGACCGTCCATCATTTATATAACCCCCCCCCCCCCCCCCCCCTCCGCCCTCTCAATCTTCTACACTCTGCCTGCAGGAGGGCTGAAAGAATAGGATGGTCACTTATTCATCACCACCGAGTGGAAACGCTGACCTCCTTTAAATTATAACTGGGAATCATCCGAGTCAGGATATCAAACGCTTTGCTGGACGTCCAGTTTAATCGCTCTGCTGTTCCTGATGTGCTTTAACTTCATTTACATTTCAGAACGTTCTGTTTGATCCTGAGATCATGCTGACTCTAATAACTCACCTTTTTGTGTGACAGAGCTTAGAATTCTTGCCAGTGTTATGAGGAAGGACTACAGGTACCAAGATACTGTTCAAGGTCAAATTTGACCCTATAGTTCAGAATGGCAGTCAAGAAGGCAGCAGACCGAGGAAACAACTTCCACTGATCCATATCTAGGGGCAATCATAGGCTGGAGTTTAGGGAACTGGTCCTATGATCGGAGGGTCACCGGTTTGATCCCCTGAGCTGACAGCACATGACTGAGGCATCCTTGAGCAAGATACCTAACCCCCAACTGATCCCTGGGCACTGCGGATAGGGCTGCCCACCGCTCCGGGTGAGTGTGCTCACTGCCCCCTAGTGTGTGTGTGCTTACTAGTGTGTATGTGGTGTTTCACTTCACTGATGGGTTCAATGCGGAGGTGGAATTTCCCCATTTGTGGGACTAATAAGGGTCACTTAATCTTAACTCTGCCCTAAATACCTGAATAAACTCAATGTTAACTCATTATTAATCATTAGAACCAACAGCTTTAACATCCATGATCAGTGAAGACCTCCCTGGTTCAGTTACAGTGGAAATAATTTAATTTTGAATAAAATGTTTTCAGATGTATTCCTGCAGCTCGGGGACTCCACTGCCTGGTTCTCCCGCTTTCCTTTATGCTTATGCCTTTTAGTCTGTTGGCGCAAGTGCTACAGATGCTACCAAGTAGCCTGAGCTGAAATTCCTTTCTTGCCATGCAGTACGTCCTACTGCCACAAGAAGTCAGGAAACTCAAACACACCGAGATCACTTTCTTTCAGAGGTAGAACGTACGCTGTAATCAGAGGTTTACAGTAAAAGCCTTTTCCTTTCGTTTGTATTAGCTTCATCTGGTGGGTCTAAAAGACCATCACATCCCGTTCTGGTGTCCACTTAATGTGCTGAACACGAAACATGAGCAGCCGCAAAAACTCATCTACCCCAACTAGTGTCCAGAACTTTTTCTTTGATCTGACATCATTATTTTCACGACGTCTGCACAGAGATAAATATCATTTAACTCACTTACTCATTTACATCAGCTGCTCAACAGAAAAGTGTTCTAGCCTCGTGTTTTCTCGTCTGTCCTTAAAACTTCTCAGCTTCAGAATTTCAGATCTGACCGTCCATCATTATATAACCCCCCCCCCCCCCCCCCCCCCCCCCCCCCCCCCTCAATCTTCTACACTCTGCCTGCAGGAGGGCTGAAAGAATAGGATGGTCACTTATTCATCACCACCGAGTGGAAACGCTGACCTCCTTTAAATTATAACTGGGAATCATCCGAGTCAGGATATCAAATGCTTTGCTGGACGTCCAGTTTAATCGCTCTGCTGTTCCTGATCTGCTTTAACTTCATTTACATTTCAGAACGTTCTGTTTGATCCTGAGATCATGCTGACTCTAATAACTCACCTTTTTGTGTGACAGAGCTTAGAATTCTTGCCAGTGTTCTGAGGAAGGACTACAGTGTGTGAGAAATCTTACAGTAACCCAGCGTCTTCCTCCGCGTCTTCCTCTGATCAAAATGACACTGAGCATCTCAAACCCTCTAATAAAATGGCATTACGTCTGATGGGTCTAAAAGACCATCACATCCCGTTCGGGTGTCCGCTTAATGTGCTGAACATGAAACACGAGCAGCCGCAAAAACTCGTCTACCCCAACTAGAGTGTCCAGAACCTTTTCTTTGACCTAACATCATTATTTTCACGACGTTTTCAAATGGCATTACGTCTCGATTTTATGGCCTTTTACAGTGAATATAAACACCTACAGTGGGTTTTGAAGAGCAGGGTGATTTACAGTAGACCATCATTTAAGTGTGGAAGTTTATTTACTCTGTATTTGGTGACAAAACTGCTGAATTACGTCAAGAAACATTTTTTATACCATATAAATGCCAAGATGCATTTTCAAATTATGTCAAAAACTGAAAATAGACAAAAATGGAGATACAATGTGCTGCAATATAACAGTGATATATTAAATGAACAAGAACGACTGTATTATTTTACCGTTTTGTTGGATCTTTAAATTATTTCAGGGATTTTTATTAATCTGTGTTTTGTGTCACGCAGGTTGGTTCTGAGAGGGAAGTAAGGGCTGTTACTGTGTGATGATGATGTGTATAATAAGTGTGTAATTTGAACAACAGTGCATCATTCATCATTCACACCAAGCGTTGCTCTGCTGTAGGTCACTGCCTCCTTGAATGAAGAGTAGACAGGTTATTATAGTCCTTATATAAATGCTTTAATAATCAGATATTGCATCTTTCCTCTTTTTGGTATGCAGTTCTTCTTTATTTCCACTAGAGGTCAGGGAACACAAGTGCAAAGAGAACGCTGTTTACCTTTCCTTATATTTGTATTACTAGTAAATGATACAGAGACCATAATGTGACATGTTTAGTTCCAATATTCATAGATCAGTCATAACGTTATGACGTTTTATCAGCTCCACTGACCGTATAGTTCCACTCTGTAGTTCTACAGTTACAGACTGTAGTCCATCTGTTTCTCTGATACTCTGTTACCCTGTTCTTCAGTGGTCAGGACCCCCATGGACCCTCACAGAGCAGGTACTATTTGGGTGGTGGGTCATTCTCAGCACTGCAGTAACACTGACATGGTGGTGGTGCGTTAGTGTGTGTTGCGCTGGTGCGAGTGGATCAGACACAGCAGTGCTACTGGAGTTCTTAAACACCTCAGTGTCACTGCTGGACTGAGAACAGTCCACCAACCAAAAATATCCAGCCTACAGCGTCCTGTGGGCAGCGTCCTGTGACCACTGATGAAGGCCTAGAGGACGACCAACACAAACTGTGCAGCAGCAGATGAGCTGTCGTCTCTGACTTTACATCTACAAGGTGGACCGACAAGGTAGAATGTCTCATAGAGTGGACAGTGAGTGGACACAGTGTTTAAAACTCCAGTCAACTGAGAATGACCCATACTGAGAATAGCACCTGCTCTGTGAGGGTCCATGGGGGTCCTGACCACTGAAGAACAGGGTAACAGAGTATCAGAGAAACAGATGGACTACAGTCTGTAACTGTAGAACTACAGAGTGCAGCTATACAGTAAGTGGAGCTGATAAGATGGACAGTGAGCGAAGAAAAAAGGAGGTGGTCAGAATGTTACGGCTGATTGGTGTATTTTTCATGTCCTAACAACATGAACAGTTGCGTGAACTCATTTATATCAGCTGATCTGTCTGCAGTCTCGTGTTTTCTCAACTGCGTGTCCTTTGAACCCTCTCAGCTTCAGAATTTCAGATCTGACCGTCCATCATTACATAACCCCCCCCCCCCTTTCAATCTTCTACACTCTGCCTGCAGGAGGGCTGAAAGAATAGGATGGTCACTTATTCATCACCACCGAGTGGAAACGCTGACCTCCTTTAAATTATAACTGGGAATCATCCGAGTCAGGATATCAAACGCTTTGCTGGACGTCCAGTTTAATCGCTCTGCTGTTCCTGATCTGCTTTAACTTCATTTACATTTCAGAACGTTCTGTTTGATCCTGAGATCATGCTGACTCTAATAACTCACCTTTTTGTGTGACAGAGCTTAGAATTCTTGCCAGTGTTCTGAGGAAGGACTACAGTGTGTGAGAAATCTTACAGTAACCCAGCGTCTTCCTCTTATTAGACAGACAGGGGGACCCATGTGACTTCTGTTTGAGAAATCTTAAATTTCTAAGCATAGTCCTGTCTTATTTTCTAATTATTTAAGAGCACCAATCACCAGACAGAGGTGATGTATAGAATATAGAAAAGTAAAGAAATATATGTGCAGCACCTTAAAGCCTGTTTAAATACAGAATTGTATACATAAGCACGCATTGTACATCAGTATATGCATAAAAGGGAGAGATAGCAAAATAGATTGCATGGTCTTTTAAGCCTTTTATGCATATACTGATGTATAGTGTGTTGTACAACTGTGTTGAGTCTGTATCAGTGAATACATCACCATAGTTACATTATTATAGCATATTTAAATGTGTAACTATACAGTTATTAAAGACACAGGAGGTGGGACCAGAATAACTTTTGCTTATAATAAATCTTAAACTTTTTAAACATAGTCCTGTCTTATTCTGTGAGGGCATTTCTTGAGCATCTTAATGCATATATATATAGAAAACCTCGTATCTCCAAAACAGTAACTTTACAGGAGAAGGAAAAAACCTTCTTCAGTCAATGGAACCAGACGTCTTTCCAAGTAATTTTAGACCACTGCTTTTGGTTCGTTCTTCATGAAATTCACACACAATGTAAAGAGCAAGAGACATTTTCAAATTATGCAAAAAACTGAAAAATGACAAAAATGGAGATGCAAGGTTTTCTTCTGACCACAGCGGCATACACATATATCCCAAGGTCTTTTATGTATGCATTGCTGTGCAGTGTATTCTTTTAAATAACAAGTTCTTCTCTCTGGTGATTAATAATATCATATTTTACATTTTTACAATGTAACATATTCAGAAAGCACCTCTACACGCAATTAAATATGTGCTCCAGCAAGTGGAAGGTCACGGATTCAAACCCCAGGACTGACGGGAACCTCTGGCTATGTCCTTGGGCAAGGCACCGTTCCAGGTGGTGGTGTTCTGTGGGTGACTCTATCTTGCTCCCACACTGGACATAGTTAGCCAGCAAAGTGACAAATTTCCCTCGCAGGACCAGTAAAGTACAGATTAACATTGCTAAAACATCTCAGCCTGTTATTCTGGTACCTGCACTGTTGGGGTTTCAAATACATGTTAGGTAGTGATGCAATGTAAATGCTTCTTCATGAAGCTCAGCAACTGCCTTCTATTACGAGTGTCTTTCAAGTCTGCGAGTATCCGCTTCCCTTTTTGGTTGCAGGGAAATTACTGTCTGTGCTAATGAACCATATGTTGCTGATGCAACAGACAGCGATTGGGTTGAAAAACACGGGAAAATTTATGATGTAACTGTGAAACATTTGCCTCTTCCCATTCAAAGAGGTGTTGTCGGGTGGCTCCCTTTAGCCTCATCTCGGAGGTCAGCAGAGGTCAGAAGTCCTTATAATGAGAGCTACAAAGCTCGAGTTCTGCACAACTCACAAGTGTTAACTGCCGTGTTCAAGGCTGGCATCATCGTTAGCCTCTCTCAGGTTGAGACGTGTCTCCCCACATTGCTTGTTCCAGTGAGGTTCACTCTGAAGCCCATTAGAAACACTTCTCTCCTGCTGCAAGGTCCTTATGGGGATGGGGGTCCACTTCTGTGCGGTCGAGCACCGGAGCAGCTGACCATAGGCCTGGCGGAAGTCCCTGTTGAGGGCCGGGTAGAGGATGGGGTTCAGGGCGGAGTTGAAGTAGCCCAGCCAGAGCACCACTGAGTGCGTGAGGTGTGGTGGGTCCATCTCGCGCCTCAGGCCCATGCAGATGAAGTAGATGAAGTATGGAAGCCAGCAGATGATGAAGGCCCCCAGCACAGCTGCCAGGGTCACCGTTGCTTTGTGCTCCCGTGCTGTGGCCACCAGGGATGCAGAACGGAGAAAGGAGGGTGTAGCAGCACGGATGCGACGTGCCTGAGAGAGAAAAGAATGAACTGAGTTTGTTTATTTTGAAGTGATAGTTCATTACTGATAGTCAGCTTGTTGTTTGGTGTACCAAGTTTGATTCTTTAGTTTTGTGTTGGAGCTGTGATGCTAAGATTGGTGACAAGTAACATGAGCTTATACATCAACAAAGCTGCATCTTGTCCATGTTTATAGATAACTGTGTGTCATACCACATACGCAAGTCTATGTGAGGTTTTGTAACAATTTCACATGGTCATAAGTGGCCTAGGAACACCTGAACAGCCCCTGGGGTTACCATAGCAATGGCTTAGCAGCACCTTAGACAAGCACATGGTATAGTATAGCAATGGCCTACCAATACTTTAGCAACCACATGGGATAGTATGTTAATGACCTAGTAACACCTTAGCAACCTCTCGTGATAGCATAGCAATGGCCTAGCAACACCTTAGTAACTACCTGGGATAGCAAAGCGATGGCCTAGTAATACCTGAACAACCACCTGGGATAGCAAAGCCATGGCCTAGCAACACCTTATCAACCACATGGGATACCATAACAATGGCTTAGCAACACCTTAGCAACCACCCAAAAATTGCCCTGGCAACCCTGCCTTCCAGTAGCTTCCATTATTTTGTGGCTATAGAAGCTTCAGACACCAATGTTTTTGAACATTTTCCTGCTCAAACTCAACTCATGAGCTAGTTGCAAGGCTTATTGGGTATGTTTGAGAAGGTAACCTTGAATAAAGACCTGAATGTGAAGGATGAAGGTGCCTGTGACCTGTGTAGTTTGCAAAATTTTAAATTACACTCATACCTATCAAACTGGAGCTCACTGACCTTAATGTGTGACCCCAAGATCAAATATCGCTGGGTACCTGCGCACGTGCCACAAGGAAGATCCGATGATACAGCCCACACATGACCAGAAGAGGAAGGAAGAAGGTTCCAAAGGCGTCCAGCAGAACGTAGTTGTTGTTCCACTCATAGCGGCAGGTCCTGCCCTCCTCGCCCTCGTCCCCCATCTCCCAGTCTGCATTCTGCACGCTGAAATCCACCGTGTTCCAGCCCAGGTGGATGGACACAAAGGCCACCGTCATTGAGACGGCCCAGATGGCTCCGATTGCGGCTGCTACCCTCAGTGGGGTCACTCTTTTGGAGTAACTGAGTGGTCCTGAGATGGCCAAGTAGCGGTCTATGCTGATGGCCAGTATGGAGAAAATGGAGGTGGTGCAGAGAAGCACATCCACAGAGAGGTAGATGTTGCAAAAGGTGCCCCCTAGTGTCCAGCGTCCACTGCCCAGCTCCAGAGTGGCACTGAGGGGCAGCACTAGCAGGCCCAGAAGGAGGTCTGTTATGGCCAGCAACACCACAAAGCAGTTGCTGATTCGGCGCAGTCGTCGGCTAGTTCCCACCGCCAGAATCACCAGCACGTTTCCACCAATGGTCAGCACGATGAAGACTACTAGCACCACCCAACGGAAAGCTGTGGACATCATGGTTCCTCTCACAGCAGATTGTTAACCCTTATCAATCTTATCTCTATGTTGACTTCGGTGTAGCGTTATTGGTCAACTAAGACCAAGATCAGTTCATTCATTTGTGTTTACTTCTTTATCAGGATTCCAAACCACATCCATACATAGAAAGTATCCAGAGCACCAGGTTATGTCCAGCAGAGTGTGCCGTGATATTGGGAGTTGTCCATATGTCTGGAGGGCAATGACACCATACACATGGTTGCAATCTGCATTATGTCCTCGGTCCCATTCTGCCAGAAAACAAGATCTTTAAATTAATGAATCATTCATGAACAAATATATTATTGAATATCCTCCCAGCAACTTCTGTTGATCCAATATGTTCCAGCAATGGTCAAGCGTCATGTTTCCCATGGTTGAGTGCAAGTCATCACTGAAAATCATCCACGCAAGAAAAGAAAAACACCGTCTAGTTAAAGTGTCATCCTCACACAGGTGTGGTCACAGACATGTTCACTGTGTGATCTCTGTGGTTAAAATATCATCAGGACTTGGCATTATTATTCCAGTGTTGGCACCTAGACGTGCACCAAAAGGGGCAAAAATGTTAATGAATGCACTTTTTCTCTGATGTGTTGTGTTGTTGCTTCTGGAAGGTCACCAAAATAAATCTGATGCAAAGTAAGTTCTGTCCTGCTGGGTCCTGCACTTCAGACAGGCAGGGTTGTGTAGAGGAGGTCAGCCTAAAGTCAGTCTTACGTAATTCTTTGGGAACTAATCTACCATGGAATGGCTACTGTTCCTGCTGGGTAGAGAAGGAAGAACTCACATTTTTTTATACAATGTCGAAATAATTGCTACAATGAATAATTATTATATAATTATTGTTGTTATTATTATGAGAAAATAAGTCACTGCTTTGATATACTAGGTGAAAGTTTTGAAAAGTAAGTCATTATTACAAGATACTAAGTAAAAAAAATTCCAGAAAATGTCAGTGTTTCAAAACAAAGTCAAACATTTCAGAAAATAAGTAATTATTTTGACAAAGGAAGCAGAAGTTTGGGGAAAGTCGTTCCTCTGAGATGCTAAGTCAAAGTTATCAGAACAGAGAACAGATTTCAGTTTTTCAGGATGCTAAGACAAAATTTTGAGAAAGCGAGTGACCATTTTGAGGTACTAGTTAAGAATTATGCGAAAGCAAGCCATTATTTCAAGGCACTAAGTTAAACATTTCATAAAACGAGTCATTTGATATGCTGGGTAGGAACTTTGGGAAAGTAGATCATTATTTGAAGACATTAAGTAAAAAATGTAAGAATATGTCGTTTTTGAGGGACTAAGTCGAGATTTTGAGAAAACAAGTCATTATTTTGAGATATAAAGTAAAGGCTTTGATAAAGTAATTATTTTGAGATATTAAATATTAAATATTTTAATTTTTCAGAGCGAATAAGTCATTATTTTGAGTTAAGAGTTAAAAATTAGAGAAAATAATTCACTGTTCTAAGATCCTAGTTGAGAATTTTGAAAACGTAAGTCATTATTTCAAGACACGAAGTCAAAATTTCAGAATACGTCATTCTTTTGGGATACTAAGTCACAATTTTGAGGAAACGTTGTTATTTTTAGATACTAGATGTGAATTTTGAGCTAAGTGAATCATTATTTCAAGATACTAAATCAAACATTTTAGAAAATAAGTTAATATTTTGGGATACGAAGTGCAATTTTTAAGAAAGTCATTATTTTAAGATGCTAAGTCAAAATTCTAAGTATACATTTCAATATTTCAGGATTCAAAGTCAAATTTGAGCAAATAAATCATTATTTTGAGACACTCAGTCAAACAGTGATCACTTTGAGATACTAATTCTTCTTCTTCTTTCGGCTGCTCCCTTTAGGGGTCGCCACAGTGGATCATCTGCCTCCATCTTGCCCTATCCACTGCCTCCTCTACTTTCACACCAACCATCTCCATGTCCACCTTCACTACATCCATAAACCTTCTCTGAGGTCTACCTCTTCTCCTTCTGCCCGGCAGCTCCATCTCCAACATTCTTTGACCAATATATCCACTATTCCTTCTCAACACATGTCCAAACCATCTCAACCTGGCCTCTCTGGCTTTATCTCCAAACTGCTCCACCTTCTCTGAGGTCTACCTCTTCTCCTTCTACCCGGCAGCTCCATCTTCAACATTCTGAGATACTAATTCAAAATTTGAAGAAAATAAATTGCTATTTTGAGACACTATGCCAAAAGTTTCTCATTAGATTGAATGAATACGTTAACTTTTTTTGGTATGTGTTGTCAAAATTGCAGAGTTTTGTTCAAAACCACAAAAGACTTCACCACTGAGATGGAAACAGCCTTCAGAGCGCTTAGCTGACTGATTTGACTGCTCCCTCTCGGCTCAGTGTAGCCTGTCTGGATTGCCTCAGCCGGTCCTGGCTGATGTTCTGTCTTTATAAAAGGCGGAGTACGAGTTTTAGACATTGGACAGGGAGAACGAGCGTGGCAGTCATTAAGACAGATCTGAGGAGAGCGATGCTGAGAGCCTTTCTGAGGCAGAGACGGTAATCAGATCAGTCGAGAATGATTGGATTACACACAGACACACAGTTGTGTACGTTGGCGTGTGATGAATTCTAAATTACACCTGCTGCTGTACTCTATTAGGTTTGCTAAGGATTTGCTTTGTTTTACTATATTGAAATACAGTATATATAATTATAGTCATTGCACTTCATCCTAGGCTTGAGTGATTTGCCAATATAATCACTTCAATGCCAGTTGACCAGCTGGCCATCAGTTACAGACTGTAGTCCATCTGTTTCTCTGATACTCTGTTACCCTGTTCTTCAGTGGTCAGGACCCCCATGGACCCTCACAGAGCAGGTACTATTTGGGTGGTGGGTCACTCTCAGCACTGCAGTAACACTGACGTGGTGGTGGTGTGTTAGTGGACTAAGAAAAGTCCACCAACCAAAAATATCCAGCCAACAGCATCCTGTGGGCAGCGTCCTAGAGGATGACCAACACAAACTGTGCAGCAGCAGATGAGCTGTCGTATCTGACTTTACACCTGGATAATCTCTCACGCACCTACCAGCGCTCACGATCTCCTGATTATTAACACCGTGCACCTGTGTTTTTATCATATGACTCGTTTAGCCGAGTAATTAAGCCCGGGCTTCAGTCGTTGTGAGGTGTTGCTTCTTTTGAACATGCTGACCGTTTACTGATCTGTTTGTTTCTGCCTGTTTTGACCTTAGAGCCTTAGAGTTCACTCACTCATCCTCATACACCCCCCCCCCCCCCAGCTCACTCACTCTATTTGTATTTGCACTGCAGTTATTTTATGTCTAATTCTATGAATTCAGGTTAAACACTACTTTGAGACGTTGGTCACAGCTAAAGAATGTTGAATAAGATTCAACAGACCGGTCAAGTAAGGGGCAGGAGGTGAAGAGGACAGGAGGGTTAACACAACAACAGTCATTTGACTAGGGGTGCCCAAACTTTTGCATTTATCAGTCTTAAAGGCACAGACCACAAAAACAGCCTGTTTAACCAATGAAGAATGATGGTGTGAACGTGAAGAGTTTTGGCACATAATGCCACACAAACGTCAGAAGTGGGTGCAGGTGAAAGCAGAACGAAGCGAAACCAAACCTCCAAAGTGAATATCGTCCAACTTCATTCCCGCTGCCGACCAGCACAACTTACATTTGCACTGAATGAGGACGGACCGTGAACAGGAGTGACCAACTTGACCTGACAGGAAAGAGTCTGACCAGCTGGTAAAGTCTTCAGCCACAGCGCTTCCATATGGCGTGTAATAATGTTGGCACTCAGTGGGTGATCTTAAAATAAATAAATAAATAAATAAAGATAATAATAATACTAATAAAAAAAAAAAACAGAGCACAGCAGCAGAGAAAGTGCAGCGACAGCTCACAGCTTCAAGCACTAATTGAGAGAAAAGCCCTGAACAGTTTCATCACATTTCCAACTGCATAAAGGCGTAAAACTGCTGCCATCAGCTGCACTGTGCACACTTCAAATCTCCCATCTCCCTCTGCAGAGTCAGGACGTTTTTAGGCCTGAGCGGAGCGCCGGCCCGGAGCTAGTGACGTGATCGGAGTGACAGGATCTCCGGCTCTTCAGCTCCACTGTTTATAATGAAAGTAACAATAACGACTATAATACAAGCAAATAACACTGTTCGCTTTGAATGGAACAATTATGTAACACGTTATATGACAACCTGCACCTCGACCTAATCACAGTGTGGGCCTACCCTCGTAAAAGGCGACAAAATGGTTCTGTGTGGAACCAGAACACTCAAAGAACCCTTTGCATGATTAACGGGTTCTTTGCATTGCGAAATGGCTCTTCAGAATAATGGAGAACGTACTGTAAATATATAGCGAATATCATATATAGAACCTTTTTGACAAGGGTTCTATATAGCACTAAAACCGGTTCCTTTATTGTTATGATGTTCAGCTTGTGACAAAAGAAGAACCATTTTATGGTGCTATATAGAACGCTTGTCAGAAAGGTTCTATATAGAACCATACAAAACACATTCTCTCTGATCCCCTTTCGCAAGACAACTGACCCCCAAGTGCTCCCCGGGTGCTGTGGATAGGGCTGCCCACTGCTCTGGGCAAGTGTGCTCACTGCCCCCTGGTGTGGGTGTCACCAGTGTGTTTGTGGTGATTCACTGCACAGATGGGTTCGATTACAGAGGTGAACTTTCCCTGTTGTGGGACTAATAAGGGTCACTTAATCTAAACTCCTTCTCCAATCAAGAACCTTTTCACACTGAAAAGAAAGCTTTAATCATGCAAAGGGTCCTTTGAGTGTTCATGGTTCTATATAGAACCATTTTCTTGACTAAAGAACCCATAGAGAACCTTTTTTGGTGCTAAAACTCTTGCCAAAGAGGGTCTGTATAAAAGCATATACATGGGACAGTCCATGACTGAAGTGCCCTTGAGCAAGACGCCTAACCCCCAACTGCTCCCCGGGTGCCGTGGACAGGCCTGCCCACCGCTCCGGTTAAGTGAGCTCACTGCCCCCTAGTGTGTGTCTTCACTAGTGTGTATGTGGTGTCTCACCGCATGGATGAGTGGAAGTGAGGAACTAATAAGTGTCACTTAATCTTAATAAAACTCATTCCCCAATCAATCCAAAGAACCTTTTCACACAGCAGAGGACTCTCTGATCATGCAAAGTGTTCTTTAAGCGTGGAACCATTTTCTTTACTGAAGAACCTTTTTTTAAGTGTGTACTTTTGTCATCAGTGCACACTTCTTTCAACTGAACACGAACTCTGTTGGGAACAGGCTTGAAGACCAACAGTTTAGCACACCTCTCCACACAGACACAGAGATTTGGTGATATCATCGCCGCTGTTCTGTGGGTTTGAAGCAAAACTGACCTTGGCAAGGCTTTTAATAAAAGCTACGAGAAGTCGCTGACAAGCAGAGAAAACAGAAATTCTCAGAGAGAGAGAGAGAGAGACAGAGAGAGAGAGACAGAGAGAGACCGAGAGAGAGAGACAGAGAGAGAGAGACAGAGAGAGACCGAGAGAGAGAGAGACAGAGAGAGAGAGAGAGAGAGAGAGAGCAAGAGAGAGCGAGGAAGGGGGGATGACGGGTAAATGGATAACTCAGCGCTCTAACTTATTCAGTTGCTATGGGAACATGCTTATACAATAATGACTCGGATCATCATAGCGATTGACACCGCTTTGAAAGTTTCTTCAAATTATTATAGCGGTCTAAACGAGACGGCTGAGAACGATGGCATGAACCCAGAGTGGACAACAAACGGCAAACAATAGCACGACTGACGTTAAATCCAGCGCCACCTCGAAGAGCCTCGCGTTCTAATTCCCTTCAGCCTTTTCTAAATACAGTCAATCCAATGCAGATAAAAACATGCAAACTGAATTATTTCAGCCCTTCTCTCAGCAGTTTCTAGAAACTATGGGTGCAGGATACTCACGGACAGGATGTCCGATTTGGGAATATGTATGAAAGGAAGGCCAGACGTTCAGGTGAATGTTTACCAAACTGAAATCAAATCCCAGAGAGTCCTGTGGGTTTCAATGATTCAGTTGCTTGTTAACACAAATAGCTAATCAGCCAATCACGCGGCCACAGCTCACTGCATTTAGGCCTGTAGAGGTGGTCAAGACAACTTGCTGAAGTGCAGACGGAGCATCAGAACGGGGAAGAAAGGGGATTTAAGGGGCTTTGAACGTGGCGTGGTTGTTGGTGCCAGACGAGTATTTCAGAAACTGCTGATCTGCTGGGATTTTCACACACAACCATCTCTAGGGTTTACAGAGAACGGTCCGAAAAAGAGGAAATATCCAGTGAGCGGTCAGTTGTGTGGACGAAAATGCCTTGTTGATGTGAGAGGTCAGAGGAGAACGGGCAGACTGGTTCCAGATGATAGAAAGGCAACAGGAACTCAAATAACCAACCAGAATCTCTGAGGAACGTTTCCAACACCTTGTTGAAAGTCTGCCATGAAGAATTAAGACAGTTCTGAAGGCAAAAGGGTAAAAAAAAACCTTTTACTAGCAAGATGAGTGTGGCCAGTGAGTGTATATCAATCATATGTGTGTGTATGTGTATTATGGCATATATATATATGTAATTAGTGGTTTGTGTCTTTTAAGCAACTTGGAGGTGAGGACCCCCAAGTAGGATGGGCACTCAGATGTTTAGACATAGCCCTTCACATAAGTCTTTTTGAGGTTACTTTACAGTGCAATGTGTAAATGTGCAATCATTCAGGTAATGATTCACCTTAATGCTAATTGGTGGGCTATAAGCTTCCTTTAATCTAATGAACTAGATTTCAAATGCCAAAAAAGTGCTGGCTGACCACATTTGGGGTGAAGCAAAACATTATGTAAATCAGTCTTTTCGCCAAACAAATCCTTTACTTCACAAGCAACACTGGCAACGTCGATCCATCAACAGTTTCCAGGGACAAAACTGAAGCTTCCTGCTTTTAACTGAGCCTAACAGACAGCCTTCTAAAGTGCCACTGCAAATGATGGAGGTGCCAGCCAGCCCAACGCAGCTTTTTAGATGCTGATCAAACAAACGCAGTCGTGACGGAGCGGCAGATGGAGCTTCTGAGTATGAGTTCCCCAAACAGAGAAACAGGCACTCCTGCCCGCTCCGTCTCCTCTCCTCGACTGCCAGCGTTTGGGCAGCCGGTCAAGAAACATGAGCACATAACCAGGCAACTCGGTCCAGGTTTTTCTACAACACAAGGACGAGCAAAAATAGGATACCTGGGCCCAGCTGTCCAAAAGCATCGTATTGTTACAAACGACTTAACTTGTAGAGACAGTGTTCAGTGTGATGCTCGCTGTACCATTTAGGAATCATCAATGTGCATAGATGCTTTCATGGAAACCAGCCCTATGCGGTTTGAATATGCATGTGACTAAATATGGCTCAGACTCGCTGAGTCTGTTCTTCATACACGGTTAGAGATAAAGATTCTGCTCAGGTACATTTTTCGTTCATCAAGGTACAAACAATGTAAATGTTCCCTCAAAGGTTCTCCAGTGGTTCTAAGGTCTGATTGTGGAGCTTAAATCAGGTTCTCCAGGTGAAAAGTTGGTATTTGTTCCTTTTCATAACTGAATGTTTTAAAACAGAGCAGTAGAATAAAAGCCTGGAGGCGAGGCGAGGCGGGGTGTGTGGAGTCAGTACAGCTTAGAACAGATCATTTCAGTGGATTATGGTTCAGTTATGTTCCCTGACTAAAGGGACTGAGATGGAGCCTTGAGGGTCCCACCCCAGTGACAAGAGGGCCACTGATCCAGCGATACTTATATATAGTTAGATATATCTCGCTGCTGTGGGAACAAAACCATGTGTCTCCAAAATGGTAATTTTACAGGAGAAGGAAAAAACTTACATTACTTTCAATGTAAGTCAATGGAACCAGACTTTTTACCAAGACACTTTTGGCCATTTATTTTGGTCCGTCCTTCCTGAGATTTACACACAATATAAAGGCCCATATGCCTTTTCAAATTATGTCAAAAACTGAAATTTGACATAAATGAAGATACAAGGTTTTATTGCAACAACAGTGTATATATATAATTATTAGTTTAATTGTTTAGTTTAAGGTGCCTTACATGAAAACAGTACCATATACTTAATGTAATAAAATGTTAATTTCAATGTGCTTCCAACACAAGCTGTTCAGAAATACTGACATATTGCTTTATAACTATGATATTCAGGGCTTATGCATGTGTAATAAAGTATGCTGTGTATTATATTTAGTTTATATAATGTAGTGTTTATACACTTTTTAAAATAGTAGTTAATAATTCAATGGTTGTAAATAGAACTCTGATTGTACGAATAAGTGATTGTTTACATGATTAAAAGTTTCATTCCTATGATGGAAAACCTGTTGCATACTTTTCTTTCAAGAGCCATGGTTCTAAATAGCGTCATTGTTGTGAGTCAAAGAACCCATTTCAGTTCTATTTAGATTTTCCAAATTCCAAAATCCTAGCAACCACCTGGAAAAGCTGGTGGCAACCAAACTGTCCCCATCAGATAAACTGCACTGAAAGCTTTGATCTCTGAGAGAGAGGAGAAGATCTGAAAACATCCACAGGTGTTTCTGTCCATCCTTCCACTGGGAGAAGACCACTCAGCGCTGTGGGTCTGAAAGGACATATAGCTGTTCAAGAAGAACCTCACTGAGCAAAGGAGACGGACGCATCAAACAAAGAAGTTGAACGATGGACTGACCACCCCAGAGTCCAGACCTCAACACCGCTAAATGGGTTTGGGATCGTGAGAAGAAGAAAGACCAATCAACCAACCCACTGGACCAACTTCTGAAGACTGAACTTGATGAACTGAAAGCAAGTCTCGACTAAAGAATGAAAGCTGTAATAAACTTTAAATACAGAAAAAAATGTGATTGTTTACATTTTTTTTCTGTGTAATTTTCCAGTTTTCTGCCTTTTTCTTGATGCTGAAAAATGAACTTTTACATTTGTCCATTTGGACTGAAACAATACTTTTCTATAGTGTATAAATATAGTTCATTCTAAACTTCCATCCAGGTTTGTTTTTCAAAAAGTAAACTTCAGTCTGAGCTTCAGCCGTAAAACCAACTCTTGAAACAGTCTGAGGAAACTCACTTTGTGCAGGTGTGGCTTTTCCACACAGTCCCAGTCCTCTTCCAAAGCTCAAAGTGAGCGAGCGCTCAAACCTCCAGGGGCTCAGATCAGATCCTCTGTCTGTCTCTCTGTGTCTACGTCCATTCTTACAGCTCCCTCTGTCTTTACACTTCCAGCTGTAACTCTCTTTAACACACTTTCTCTCAAACTCCTTCGTCCTTTGCTTTCTAGCTCTGTTTTTCTTCCCCTCCCCTCCCTTTGCCTCCCTCCCACTCTCCTCTCAACCTGCACTCCACCTACTCCTCGCTCTGCTCTCCCTCGATTCCCCTCTTCCTCCCACACTCACTCATCCATTAGAGCCACTCGCAGTGCGTTTAGTGTCCAGCCAAGCCGAGGTCGCGCCACTGACATGATGAATGCAGCGAGTCAAACCGGTGATGCAACCGCATGGATTGGCAAACATGAACTGAATGAATGCAAATGAAAATGAATGCATAGACTGAACGACTGCTGAAGGGAGAGTGTTTGTTTGGCACAGCAGAACATGGAAGAAATGAGAGACTAAAAGAGTCGCCCCGCAGGACCAGCGCAGCTAAACAGGCCATCATGCAGCATAACCAATGCAATATGTCAATGCTTTACATCTCCACATCTGCGGCTGGCTGTTTTTATGTCCTCGCTGTATTGATGTTGAAAGTAACTGAATTGTTTCTCTATACTCTTGTCATCAATTTGCAACAAGCTAGAACCACAGAACTTTGCAGGATTGTAGAACCCATACCTAAATATGTTCCTTGTGTTTTTTTAATTGATTTGACTCATGGTGTTTATAGCCTAGAAGACCTTAGCAACCACTTGGGATGCAATAGCAACAGCCTAACAACCACCTGGGAAGCCATTGCAATGGCCTTGCAACACCTTAGCAACCACCCGGGATGCAGTAGCAACAGCCTAACAACCACTTGGGAAGCCATTGCAATGGCCTGACAATACTCTAGCAACCACCTTGGCTGCCATTGCAGTGGCCTAGAAACACCTTAGCTACCATTGCAATACCATTGCAATAGCCTAGCAACCAGCAGAGAAGCATTCGCAATGGCAGAGCAACCACCTTAACAACCACCTGGGATGCCATAGCAATAGTTTTGCAACACCTAAGCAACCACCTGGAATACCATAGCAATAGTCTAGCAACCAGCAGAGAAACCATCGCAATGACATAACAACCACCTTAGCAACCACTTAGAAAGCCATAGCAGTGGCCTAGCAACACCTTAGCAACCACCAAGGATGGCATAGCAACAGCCTAGCAACCACCTGGAAAGCCATAGCAATGGCCTAACAACGTCTTAGCAACCACCTGGGATGCCATAGAAATGGCTTAGCAATGTCTTAGCAACCACCAGGGATGCAATAGCGATGGCTTAGCAACAGCTTAGTAATGTCTTAGTAACCACATGGAATGCAATAGCAACAGCCTAGCATTCACCTGGGATGCCAAAGCAATGGACCAACAACACCCTAGCAACCATCTGGGATGCTATAGCAATGGTCTAGCAACACCTTAGCAACCACCTACGATGCTGTTGCCATGGCCTAGAAACACCTTAGCAAGCACCTTGGCTACCAGAGCAATTGTCAAATCATTATTTAGTCCAAACCTGCTCCTAATACCAGGGGTGGACATGGCCAGGTTTAGCTGGGAGAGGAATATAAGTTAAGTATAAATGAAAAATTGTACCCCAACACAATTTTTGCATTCACGCATTTTATAATCAACCAAAACATGTGACAATATCATCATCAAATAACATTACTTAGCTAAATGTAAACCACCATTTTTGTCTGCTTTCACATGCGCTGACAGTGGTTACCAACGGAGACTGAGCGGACAGAAGCTTTCCCCCGGCTGAGTGCGATGTAGGCTTTAGCTCATGCACACACTTTAAAACACAGTAAAACAACTTTATGTGGCTTCCTTATGTGAATGGTTGCCTAGATTTTTGAGATTTGATCCAGAACACCGTCCTAACTCTTACTCTGGTGAGTTCCGGCCCAGTTCCATTCCGCTTTATCCTGAGGATACTTTGAACATGAAGCCGAGTGTTCAAGGAACGTGCTGCTTAGCTTCATGTCAGCGCTAGCCATCTTTATTAATATAAACCTTATGCACAGGCATTATACTAATAATCCTCAGTAATCCACAAGCTTTACTGTAGTGCTTAGATAATGAGCTGTATTGCTCACAGTCAGTGAATTGCTGCAGCTTTATTGCTGACTTATTAAGTGGGAAGTAAATTGGACCGATAACGAGACAAGATAAAGTCTGCCTTTATTATGTGTGCGGAAGTGTGGGAATTAGCGGATAATAAACACAGAAAAGACAATCCAGATAATATACACTGTGTATAAATAATGCCACATGGATTATGCCAAGTGAAAACCATGGGGAGGGATGTTATTACTGTTCATAAAATCGATCCTCGTGGGAAAACATAAAGAAGGACGTCATTCCATCCCGTTGAACCAGCCCAATGTAAACACTGTAGAGGAAGCTCTGTGTGTATTTCCAGAAGAACACCAGTGATCTATGGATGAGCTTTAAGGTTGGCCCAGACGATCATCCCAAGCCAACATTGAGCTTATTTGCAGACAGGGACTCAAAAAAAGCCTAAAATATAAGGGTGTGGATCAAAGAGAATCCACGTTTCTGTGGTAGAGCAGTATAGCGCCCTCTGTCGGCCAGCCCCAGTAATGCTTATATTAATGCTAAAATCGTGTATCCATGGAAACTACTCTTAGGGTCACTGCTCAACCACGCAAGACCTGGTAGACCACCAACAAACTGTCCCCATCAGATAAACAGTGCTTTCATCTTTGAGACAGAGGAGAAAAGCAAGCTTCACTTCTGCTTCAGATCCAAAAAAAATCCACATGTGCTGTCCATTTTTCCAAAGTGAGAACACCACTCGTTGGCATGGGTCTGAAAGGATGCGTAGCGGCCACGGAGCCTCACTGCCAAACAAAGAAGCAGAATAATGGAATGACCACCCCAGCGTCCAGACCTCAACACCACTGACTGGCTTGGTCATTGAGGAGCTGAAAGTGAGCCTTTTTCATTCTGGGAAGAGTGGAAGCTGTAATAAAGGTAAAGAGTGGAACTCTACATTAATGTTCCATTTAATCGTTGAGGCTTCTTTATGTTAAATAGATGTTATGGAAGTAACGAGCCAGGAGCTGGTAATTAACTGACTGCTTATTACAGTATTATTAAGCAGTAACTATAACGAATAAAGCATTTCCTCAAGCAGTTTAAAGATCAGAATAAATGGAGGTGATCACTTGAAATGTAGTCATCATTTGCTTCCAAAGATCAAAATATGCCCAGACATGCTGGTTTTCAATTACAATGACCAGACATGACATTCTTGTTTGTTTCTACGCTCATTGTGCAGCAGATGAGCCGTCGTCTCTGACTTTACAAGATGGACTGACAAGGTAGGAGTGTCTAATAGAGTGGACAGTGAGTGGACAGTGTTTAGAAATTCCAGCAGCACTGCTGTGTATGATCCACTCCCACCAGCACAACACATACTAACGCACCACCACCACGTCAGTGTCACTGCAGTGCTGAGAATGATCCACCACCCAAATAGCACCTGCTCTGTGGGGGTCCATGGGGGTCCTGACCACTGAAGAACAGGGTAACAGAGTATCAGAGAAACAGATGGACTACAGTCTGTAACTGTAGAACTACAAAAGAGCAGCTGGTGTTTTGAAATTCTGCTGAACTTCATATTGTGTGAAATGGAATGGACCAATAAAAATGGTCTATAATATATTGTGTGTGTTATTAATGTTTTTGAGAAATCAGTTTCTGCAGTGCATCCCTAAACTGTCTTTGATAATCTGTTTTTCTTTGGTGTTGGCACTTTATACACAGCCCCTTGGTACGATCTCTCTCTCTCTCTCTCTCTGTCTCGCTCTCTCTCGCCCCTCTTTCACACATACATATCCAGTTCCAGTGCTGGGTCAGAGGCATCCTAAATTGAGCTGAAATGAGGGAATGAGGGAGGGAAGGAAGAAAAGAGAGAGGGAGAGAGAACAGAGGGAGAGAGAGAGAGAGGGAGAGTGCGCAAGGCAGAGAATGCAGATCGATGCCTCTTGCTGCTTCAGCATGTAAAGGTGTGAGCGAATCAAAACAAACGAGGAGCAGACGGAGAGGAAAGGAGAGGAGAGGAGAGGAGGAGAGCAGCAGGGAGGATAAAGGAGGGGAGGAGAGTGGAAGAGGAGGAGGAGGAGGAGGAGGACAGCATCCAGTCATTCGTCTCTGTGAGCATGGCCGCTGCCCGCTTATGTCCAGCTTATAAGAGTGGACAGGTGTTGTGTTCGAAGCTCACGTGCAGCCGTGAGTCATTTCGGATAAGCGGCCACTTCACTTTCCGGACCTGAAGGGAGGTTTTCCAGGAGATGCGGCGCAAGGCTGCAGGATGCTCTGGAGTTTCAGCTGTAACACATAGAGGTAAGTTAGGGAAGACGGGAATGACTGGGGGTCTCATTTTGGTGCAAAGTTTTCCAGGCTGGGTGGTCGTATCTCTGCAGAAGATCTCGCATGCTAATTGGGCTCGGATGCGAAGCTAAGTTTCCCGGTTGGGGTGTCCTATCTCTGCAAGATCATGCATGCTAATTTGGGTCCTGTCACTCACAGGGGCAGAAGGCAGGGCGCTGGGATGAGTCTCTGGGATAGAGTTTGGGGCTGTTGTCGTTTTTTTTGGTGACCGCAGCCCGCCAACGTCAGGAGTCCAAAGGGGTCAGCCTGACATCCACAACATGACATCAAAAGAGCAGCGCCCGAGGGGACGAGTGACAGGCCGATCCGGTGCGGCGTTTACGCATAGCTGCTGGATGGGGGATTGGGGGGGGAGGGTCACTTGAGTTATTGCTGAAAGTGAGTAAATGTGATAAGGCCTTTCATGCAGTCCCACTGCAGCTGTAGCATTTAACCCCTTCTAGACTTATTATTCATCTGTTAGCAGTAGTCAAAGAAATGTACAGCTGCCTGTTTTGGAGGTTCTTCAGTAAAACAATAGATTTTCTTTCAATAGCACTGACGGAGTAGATGTACATTTTAGATAGAAATGGCTTGGATATAGAAAACTGAACTGGATTAATGTCTTCGTAGGTGAGCGAGTCGACATTTAAAAAAGTGCGTTATTGTGTTTAAACCCTTTTTTGTGGCAATCGTCAGTACAGAATTGTCGGATATGAAGAAATCCGCAGTTATGTCCATTTTATCTTGCCATCTTTGTTTTCACAGCAGTAATATACATTAAATACATGGATACATTAAATACTGTGTTGGTTATGAGTTACTTTCGTAATGCAAAACCTAACCTCACCCACAACCTCCCCTACATCGGTTTCACACTAGATGCGACGTGGCGTGAACATTGAGCTGCTAGTGAGCGATGGGGGGCGGGGGAGGGGTGAGAACGCCTCTCCCATCCCTCATTGCTCACTAGCAGCTCAAGACTGAGTACCAGAGAGTCCATAGTGTTCTACTATATCTGTCAGCAGAGCTGTAGGGAAAAAGGTATTTTATTTCATTATATTGATTAAAAACATCCGGTCAGCCTTTATTTTGAGTGATCCTTTATTAGATTAGACAAACACTCAACAGACTCTCCGCTACATGTCAAAACATATGAGGGTTAGGATTAGGCTTTGGGTTGAGGTCAAGGTTGGTGCGACACAACAGACTCGGGAACTGAAGAAGGATCCATGTTCAGGTTTAATAGTAAAAGGGGCAATCCAAAAGTCAAAAGGCATAGAAAACAGGTCAAAACCAGTAAGTCAGTCCGAAAACCAACACAGGGGCGAAAGGCCAAGGCAAAAATCCAAAAGTCCAGGCCGAGAGTCAGAAACACAGGACAGGTAGTTAATCCAAAAACGCTCAGTAGACAGACACAAGTGAACTGGCAAAACTTCGCACTGCCTGGCTGAAAGGAAGGGGTATTTAAGCAGTGGCTGATTACTGAAATTGGGTACAGGTGGTTTGGTGGGAACAGGGCTAGTACTCCGGGGAGTGAGACCTCTCGTGGCCATACAACGAATCGCTGACAGTTGGGGTTAGGATTAGAGCCAGTGTTAAGCACATATCACACCAGAGGTGGTAACTGTGCAGCATGCAATACACTTCTATATTAATAAATGTGGCCTTTCACACGGCTACAGTGGCACCGTGGCGGTAACGTTGCACTTAAAACTCAAAAATACGCTTTGGGTCTATTTCTGATGTGTGCCATGCCGGCAGCTTCAATGCAGAAACAGTAAAGACATGCAATGTCTACGCTATAATATACAACCTAGGCTAACAAACAAATAAACAAACCTAGTTTTAACTCTTTAAGGCACTCACAGGCATCTCCTCCTCTTCCTATACAGCTAATTCACCTAGTGAGAAAGCCAGTCAAGGCCGATAGTCAAAACTGTATTGTTGATCATTTTGTCATGTAACTTTATATATAAACTTTATATCAGTAATAAATGGACAGTACAGGTGTTTTCATGTGAAAAATTATGTGAAAATGCCACACAAACGGCAACTGCACTCCCGTGTGAAATAACAAGCATCACGGTGTGGTTCCGGATTAACGTTCACGCCGCGTCGCATCTGGTGTGAAACAGGGGTCATGGAGGTTGTGGGTAAGTTTGGGTAAGATTGGGTTTTGCATTACAAAAGTAGCTCATTACCAAGACACAAAGTATTTAATGTATGTATGTATTTAATGCAATGTACTGCATATAGTATTATATTAGCTAAATAGCTTTTTATTCTACAAACTCCAGGAACTGCTCAGTAACTTCCAGGAATCTAAGATATAAGACAAGCAGTCAAATGGGTGAGAAATTGAAGTGTAGGCCCACATATGCGTCCTTAGAGCAGTAGTCTCATGAATAATTCATAGCACATACTGAATAATTCATCATGTATAATAGCCACTGAGTAATTTATACTAAATATTAGGTCTTAGGCTTTATAACTGAATGCTAAGGGGTTAATGTTTGGCTTACTGACATGCCACCCCCGAATGGCAAAAGTCTCTCGCTCTTTCTGTCTCTTTTTAAAAAAAAAAAAAACAGCTGCTGCTTTGAGTCATGCGTCAGTAAATTTCTGGTCGGCCACTGATTAATCTCCCCCTTTTGTCAGGACTTAATGAAGTCGTTAGCATTAATGCATAAATTATCAACCTGCCTAAGGTGGGCTAAAAGGATGACGGAGGCAGGCGGTCAGGCACTGGGCCAGGTAGCAGCGGCGAGGGTCAGAGCGAAGCATTATTTACATACGCGCCATTTAACTTCAATTCCTTCTCGCAAGAAATGATCACTAAAGAACTGACGTTCATATGCAGCAGCTCAGAGTTTAGCACGCATGCATTTTCTCACCAAGAGTCAGTCACCTTTATAGCCACTGCCTCTCTCACTCTATGTCCCCCCGCTCGCCCTTCTGAATCATCTAAATCAATGGGGTGAGTGCTGCGCAGTTCAGGTATTCTGCTGCCGGGTCTTTTGGCTGGGAGTCAGAGCACTGGCGAAACAGCGAAAGCAGCGTCTTTCATATTTCACAGTTTTATTCTTACGATCGGCACTTCCAGACCTGAGCATCTGTGACTAATTCAGGGGTTGGTAGTCACTGCTATGCATGAAATCTGTGAAAATTTTCCCAGTGCCGAGCAGTTGTAAACAAAGGCTTGATTCTGCTGTAGCCATGAGTCCTTTATTGAAATCTGTCAGTGATTGAATATTATGGCAAGACTAATCAAGCTTGCAATGCAGAGTAAAATAAAAGTACATGGAGATTCACTTGAAAGAGGCCCCGAAAATTCTGTAATAACTCTCGCTAGGATGAAGTAATCTGAACCAAACAACATGCAATGAGCTCCTCAGTATATGGAGCTTCGAACAAGCCGGGATGCCCCTGCGTCGGAGCGATGAGGCAGGTGCTGGAAAGCTGTCGCAATGTTTAACCTCTCTAATGCTTGCCGATATGTTCAGGAGGTTGATGTTCTCCTCTCTCTCAGAGATCAAAGCTTTCAGTGCTGTTTATCTGATGGGGGCAGTTTTGACAGTCTATCCTGTCTTGATAGGAGCCAAATTTTCTTGACATCTTTTTTTTATTTATTATAAATAAAAAGTATTTCCTTTTACTTTTTTCCTTTCTTATTCCTATCTTATGTCTAATCTCCTCAGACATACTTCTTGAAAAATGAAAAACCTGTACCTGCACTTAAACCTGTACTCGCTTTGACCAGAAGTTAAATAAGTGGTCTCAGACCTTTGCACAGTACTGTAAATTACTAAATTAAATCACGTATTAAAATATTCATGATATAATATACAGCTGAATATTGGGCCTACTCTGCTCTGTATGTGCAATATCTGTATCAGAGCCACTTGGTCCATTTACTTCCAGCAGTACATTCTGATATAACCTTATTTGATTATTATGCTACACTGGTTTTTCATTCTGGAAGGAGCTGTCCTGATCAGTATTCATACAAATGGCTATGTGCAGCACAAGCCAAGCTGTTCATTCACACACTCGAGCTGTTGTCATGTTTTCCAAACCAACTGGGCTCATCAAATTATTTCCCCTGACACTTACACAGTCAAAAGTCACCTCTAAAGGTAACCTTGTCCTTTCCCCTCAGATGCAACAGCTTGGCCAAATGCCCTGATTTCTGCTTTGGTGTCCTGCTGAGCTGGTCGCCGTGGAGATGGGTCGACGGGCGGCCGATCCGACCACTCCTGTGCCCGTGCTGGGAGTGCCCGCTCTGGTAGGGGTCCGTGGCTGGAGGGCTCTGACGTGGACCCATCAGTGTAACGTTGGGGTCCAGACATCTCCTGCTATTCGGTAAGGCCACAAATCTATGCCACATTATAATCAGTATAATCCAAGAATAACTCTTAGCCATGGATATGTTTTTAACATACAGCAAGACATATTGTGATTTGCAATATGGTATTTGTTCATAGGCCCACTTTACGGAGCTATCAGTCACAGTCGGAGACCCAGCAGGCAGACACTGTCACCATCCAATCAGAGAAGAAAGTGAGCATACCACCCAATGGCCACATCTCTAATGATTCTGGCACAGAGGACGATGCTAAGAAGGACCGAAAAAGGAGTATTTTTGTTAAACAGAGGAGTCTTGAGACAAAGACAAAGAAGGGAGTGACGTTTCAAGGTCTGGACGTCGAGTTACCTGAGGATGCCAGCAAGGGCGTCAAAAGCGAGGTGCACACTCGGACAATCAAAACTAACCCTCGTTTGCATGGGGGCATGGCCAACGGCAGGGCGAAAGGGAGGAGGGACGTCCGCTTCACCAACGGGAGTGTGGTTGACTCAGAGGCAATTGGTGGGATCAGCAGCGACATCAGTGAGGGGGAGGAGCCAACTCAAGGGCTCGAAACTGCAGTGCACTCTGGGAAGAGGAAGGTTCCTTCATCTTCCCCACCACACAGGCCTCCACTGAGAATCTGCAGTACTTGTGGAGGGAGGCAAAATCCTGTGGCTACAGTTGTCTACACCACCACAAGGGGAGCCACTTCACCCACTTCTACTGGGTCTGATACCCTCAGTTCCAGCCCAGCAACACCCTTCTACCCTGGGAAGGAAATGGGAGGTCCGTTTTCTCCTGTCAGTGTGCAGGCAGAGAAGTATACTACCTACAAATCTATGCAAATGGACAAAGGGTCTGCAGCGATGCGGCCTCCACCTTATCCAAATATTAACATTAACAGTGACCTGCCATTGTCATCTACACAGGAGAAGGAGGTGTCAAAACTTACCAGACATTCATTTACCAGGAAATACATGGGTGCTGCCCTTCCGCAGACAAACAAGGATATGCCGGACAGCCCTGTCACCAGCACATCATGTCCATGTGCACATTCAGTTACGGTGATTCAGGAGGTGGGCACACAAACACACTCATCCCTCTGTCCTACTTCACAAAAGCCAGTGTCACTGTCATATAGAGCTGAAGAAACAAGAGCCCCCATGCTAACCCTGCCTACAAATGCACACAAACACAGCATAGTGGCAACACATGCTAAAACACATGGGCCAAGCGGGACAAGTACACACGCTAAAACGCCACACAAACCCCATTGTAATGGTATGCAGCCCAAACTAGCCAGCGTTGAGGCCACACTCACACATTCAAAACCCTTGACCTTAGTGCATCCACACAGAAATTCCGACATGAATTCTCTTCCTACCGACAGCCACCCTAAAACTTGCGAATCAATCACCACGGCAGCCACAGTCCAGCCCACTACACCAAAGAGCACACCCCAGACACATGGCATAACACATCCTAAAGGCCCTTCCCTCACTGCACAATCAAACCATGCTACCACACATCCCAAGTCTTCAGCCTCCCTGCATTCACCCAGGAGTGCAGAGGATCAAAGCTTAGAACCGAGTCATCTGAATGCAGCTTTCAAACCTTTCAGCACTTCGCACCCTAATACAGACGTCAAACTCCCAAATGGATTAGAGGCCAGGCAAAATACTCACCCAAGACCTTCCGTCTCCTCAGACGCAAATCCAAGCGCTAAACCTCAAAGCGTATCGCAAATCCATTTTTGCACGGACCCCAAGCCCCCAGCCACTTCGAACTCTAATTACTCCAAAGCTTGTGGCACATCCACATACACTCAAACATACTCAGTGACTGGCAACACATGCCTGCACATGGATATCCAAACACTGCGCTGCTCATCACACACAAGCACACACTCCAAGCCTCCCAGCACCATTGCAAATACTGACATGTCTGTATCAGCTCAGTGCACTCTCCCACAGGTTGACACGCTTTTAAAACCTCATAGCATATTGAAGAACCAGAGTGGTTCACACTGTAAACTGTCCCGCACCTCTTACACAGCCATCCATCCCAGCACTGCTTGTAACCCATGTTCTGTTACGACAATGAGCCTTTTAACCAGGACCAGCACAGCTGAAACCACTCAAGCATTTGTAGAAGTGCATTCGAACAGTGTGGAGCAGCCTAAAACAAGCCCTAATGGCCTAGCAGAAGCTGTGCAAGAGGCTAATGCTGTGTCCATCACAGAGAAACCGGGTAACAGAATTGGTGAATCATCAACAGCAGCTACAAGCTCTGTTAAATTCTCCTCTAAAGCAGTGGCTGAGCCAGTGGCGAATGTGAAAACAAGTCACAAATTCCCGACAGAGGCAGAGACAGGCATTCATAACATTCATGCTGACTGCGAACTCTTCGCAACCTCGGAATCGCAAACGGCACACCAGCAATTTTCACCTCAGCCTTCTGTACCACCGAGGATCCCCAACACTTTCTGCCCGCACGCTTACAGACCTCCCAAACCTTCCCATGCACCTCCTCTCCATCCAGCATTTGAATTATTAATCGAGGTCACCAGAAACAGAGGTGCAAATGCAGATTCCAAGCCAAATCCACACCTGCCTTCTTCTCATACTCTTTCTGGGACACAAATACAAAACCACAACAACCTCAAATGCACTGAACCACACAAAGGATTAGAGACTGATTCACAAGCCAGTATTATGTTGCCCATTAGCGGAGCCATCTCGAATGGTCGCTGCACCCTCACACACTACCACCCTCCGTCTTTGGCCTTGCTCCTGCCCACGTCTCTTGAATGTGGCAGGAATCAGGACCCTCAGAAGAGGCTAGAGAAAGTGGAGGCCAGTCTGCAGGCCAACCAGGAGAGGATCACGACCTTGCTCAACATCATCCAGGACCTGGAGATGAGCCACGCACTCAGCAAAGGGTGAGAGAGAAAGTGAGAACAAGAAAGAAAGATACATTGTGAGAGATTGAAAGAAAGATTGAGAGAGAGAAATCAAAGGAGGTAGAGAGAGAGAGAGAGAGAAAGAGAGAGAGATTTGAGCCAAAAGCATTACATGGAGGTGTGAGCAGGGTACTGAAATATTAAAAGTGATTGCAAGTAATATCAAGAGCAGACTGGCATACAGAATAGCTTGTCAAATGCTTTTTTTCCCCTCATAATGCAGTTTAGTCAGCTCTGCAAGAAAGTTCAGCACTTTTTAACTGGCCCACGAGAGCTATTAGAAAGGTGATTGAGAGGCTGGAGGTGCAGCAATATTTGCTTCATTTTTCTCTTTGCCACCACCTGTTGCCTCTCTCCACAGACGCCGCTGTTTCCGGACTGGCCAAGACCTTAGTGAATGCTCCACCTGCCAGGAGACAGCATGCATCATCTACAGGTCAGTGAGACCTCGCAAACTGACAGACTTTCCCAGATCAATCTTTTAATCAGTCACCTAAAATGGACACTGGTTCTTCAACAACTGATTTAAATCTAACAATATTCCATTTTCCACAAGACAAGGCATGCCTAAAGTGTGCCTCTTTAGTTAGAACACAGGTTGAGAACAACCATCCAGTTCTAATTACTCAGTGCTAATTATTGGAGTACAGCCCTCCTTTACTTGTTAGCTATTATCCTTGCAGATCCATGCAAAGCTAAAGAAACATCGGCAACCAATCATGTCTGGATTGTGTTGGATTAAGAAACACTGAAACCTGTGTGCTTACTGAGTCTCTCCGTCCCTCCCCTAGTGTGGAGTATGACTTCAGAAAACAGGAGCGACGGTTCAGGGAGGTCTTAGAGCCTCTGGATTCCCCAGTGAGAGAGATGCAGGATGGAGGACACCACATCTTTCTCTCATTCCCCACCTCCCAGAATCACAGCGAGGCATCTTCGCTGCCCAGTGTCTACACAGAACCCAAGGCCAAGGCCAAAATCAAGACCAAGAAGCTCTGTCGGAAGTTCTTTGGCTGGCTGCCGCGAAAGGTCCACAGGAAATAGATCAGTCCTGCTGTTCCTCTTCTCCATGCTTCCATTCAAATAATTTCTCTATGAGGCTGATTAACCAGAGGCAAGCTTCCAGTATCATGATTCATCCACTTGAATGGGCCTGATAAACCCAGAAGCCTTCTGCTTCTACTACAGTCCAGAAGAGGGACAGACCATGTCATTCATTGCTGGTATCTACGGATGTGAATTTGCACTATGAGACAAGATCCAAGTTTCATGCTAAGTTTGAGAATTGCATAACTTTCTACTTGGATGCTTTGGACCTTTCTTCTGAGTGGTGACTTCATGTAGAGAGCATGACGCTTGTTCTGACTGATCATGCTCCTCGTTTGTGGATTTGAAAAGCAGACTTACATGACTGTGACAGATTTTGACATTCACTACTTTATTTTTTTGGATGTTTTAAGTGGACTATGGACCCAGATAAAAGTGGCTACCGTGACCCTTTGTTTACCATATGCATCTAATCTTCATAACAATAAAGGAAAGATTCAAGCAAATACGCTGCCATTAGTTATTTTGGCCGTGTGTCATTGTTTGGAGCTGTTCTTCACTCTAACATTTAGTTTCAGAAGTGGTGGACACATTCTTGGGGGTGGCTTTAAGCTGCTCTACGCTTGTTTTTTAAGATTAAGTGACCCTTATTAGTCCCACAACGGACCAGCAACCAGCAACCTTCCGGTCACAGGGCCGGTTCCTTAACCTCCAGCCAGTAGTTGAAGTGAATGTTAGCTCACCAAGTCACCCCGTTTCAGTACATATCTAGTAAAGCACAGCAAGAAAACTGTAATGTTACTGAAATTCTGATATAATGATGCATATATTTGTTCATCTTGTCCATAATAGCATTCAGCCAATAATATGGCATGTCCTTTAGAACTTGCCTCAACCCAAATTATAATTCCATTTCTAACATTCGGATTATGACTGCTGGGCAGCAAAAGTAGACCCACCCTAATTAGTGATTTCCCCCTACCTCTAGCTAACTTTGAAAGTCAGGGGGACAAAAACTGCTTTTTGGAAAGTTGGGGAGGGGTGGGGGTCGAGGGTGGAGGCATGTCCCTCCCGTCCCCACTAGAAACTCTGCCTGTGATGCAGTACAGTACCATGGCTTTGCTCAGCGTTCCCACTAGCAGGGCAGAATACAGCTGTCACAGTAGCACCCCCAGCCTTTTTGTAGGCGGTTAAGTGAGACTCATCATTGCTCCCGGTGGCCCCTCGGGGAAGTGCACGCATGCCGGTGGTCTCAAAAGCCCAAAACAATCTGAAGCCTTACAGGCTTTTTAAAAAGACTTTGGATTGAAACAAAGGCATGCAGGAAGGATTCAGTGAAGCATGATAAAAACCTGCCATGAATTTATGTTGGGGTGCCCATGCTCACCCACAACCTCTCTCTCTCTCTCTCTCTCTCTCTCTCTCTCCTTTTTTGCATTTTCTGTCTATCTCTATCTTTCTTTATCTCTCTGAATCTTTCTTCCCTACAACATATGCTCAAACTTGCATGCACACACACAAACTCTCTTCATGCCCTAGTAACTTCCTCTGATGAATAAGCTACTGCCAGGGGCAATGTGCCATTTTGGAATAGATTTTGTCTTAACTTAGATTTCAAGAGAAAAAAAAAAAAAAAAGAGGGAGCCAAACATCTAGCCGCAGTGGCTGTAATGTGACAGGAGCTTTAAATGTCAGGGGCTTTGTTCAGCTACACTGCAGGCTCCAGAGCCCTCTCTCCATGACAAAGAGCAAGTGGCCCTCACGGTCAGCCTTCATGCAACACAGAGGCCAGACGGCAATAAGGTCCAGAAGGAAGGCGGTCCTACTGGCCAGGCCTAGCTTAATTTGTTTGGGGCATGAGCAGCATTACATAGGCCTTCAGATAACATGTTAAAATATTATCTACTCGTGAACCATCAATGCATCTGTTGTAAATACGACCTCACGTGGTGATGCAGGAGTTGTGATGACCACTGAGAACCACTTTTCGGGCTAACAGCAGACCAGACAGTGAACATTATTACGGAATTATTATGGAAGCCAAGCTATTCCTTAACTATCATGAGAACAAGGCATGGAATACTGAACATACCGAAATAAGCTAAAAGATAGTTATTGAGTTAGCAACTTAGCTAGCTACTATATCTCAGTTTGGCTTCTTTCCTCTAACTGAGGGAGCAGGAAACTTGGTGGACCGACTCTATTTTGATTGGCGCAAGGTGAAGTGTAGAAAGCAAATGTCTTCGCATAACCAAAGCCAAATCTTGGACATTTTGAGCTGTTTTGAAATCGCGACTAGTCCCAAAAAGAGTGCATGTCATCACAAAGAGGATGTATGGTCACCCAAATTTCTGGTGTCGAGTTTGTGTTGAGTAAAGATGGAAAGTCCATTTTCATTACCATCTGTTTTGGAGGATATCGCAGGCTTTCAAATCACTTTTGTAATCCTCCAGTTTGAAGCACTAGCCAACATTAGCTATGTTTACATGCAGCCTAATAATCAGTTAATAATCTGTTCAATAGCTCAATCGGAACAGAATATGTCCATGTAAACACCTCAATCGGAATAGTCTAGTCCGATTGAGGCCATTCAGAACCCAGTTTCTATCTGATTGAATGAGGAGGGTAATCCTGTAAATAATCTATTAAACAGGAGAATAATATCAGTGTAAACGCCTGAATTCGATCACATTCCCAATCGGAACATGTAAGTCCATTCTGCACTCTGCATTCTAGCGTCATAGTGAGAGTTTATACCGTTCAACACGGCGGAGCAGAAACTGGTCTGCAGAGGAGACGAAGTTCATGCTCTGATCTTTAAAAGACGGCGGTGGGACGGACGTCCAGCTTATGCGTCTCAGAACATGACGTCTTCCTCTCGGCCTTCTTTAATAAGGACATGCGAAGGACGTTTTCCTGAGTCTGACGTCATTTTAAAGCAGTTAAAAACACAATCACTGCTCACTGCTGCTCATCTCACTCTGACTGGACTCACCTGATACTCGCTGTCATGGTAACAATTACTCTAATAGTTACTCCACACATGTGCATCATTTTACATCGGATTACTTGTAGTGAGCATGTAAATTTTCCAGTGTGCGTATAAACACCTCATTCTGAAATTTTAATCCGATTGTATTTAGTCAGATTGGCAAAAATCTTGCATGTAAACACTGAAGCCACTGAAGGAAAACAAAAGCCACCTCTTTCTTTTCCCCACCCGGACACACTGCACTCTGCAAGCATTCCTCAACTGGATTATATCATTAAGCAGGACAAATTTTATGCTGTTCCTTGCCCAAACTTGCACACACACACACACACACACACACACACACACACACACACACACAATGTCTAACTTCTGGAATTGGTTGAGTTCAGTAGGGATACATAATGAATGTGATATACAGTCAAAAAGTTTGGTAACACTAGATCCACATGTCATGTACCCTAATGGACTGTAACGTACAGTAAAGTGTTAATGTAGCTAACAAGTGAAGGGATCTTACACCCTACCAGTTAGCGTCATGCTAACTGCATGCCTACATACATCAAATTAACTCATATTTTCCTGAAACCATGTTTTAGGCTCATGTAATAGACTCTGAGAATGGGACACACTGCTTTCTATAAACACGGACGAAATTCAGGCTGGATGAAACCCGGCTGCTCCTCCTGCAGCGCACGTTTGGTGAGCATCATATCAGATAATAGCCATGTCTAAACAATACGCGGGCTAACTGAGGCCGTTCTAGGAGTGTGTGGTTGTTGGCGACTGATCAACAGTTGTAGCTGCAGCAGTAGTACAGTAGAAATGATTTATGGGTCAAACTGTCCGCACTGCTACAGAATGCTGAAGTATCTTCCTGTTCGCTGGTGTGTGAGAGAGCCTGAGGCAGAGCAGCCGAGAGTGAGGCAATAATAACTTCAAGAGTGTGTGTGTGTGTGTGTGTGTGTGTGTGTGTGTGTCTGTGTGTGTGTGTGAATCTCTCTCTATCTATCTCTCTCTGTCTCTCTGCCTCTATTTGTATATCTCTCTCCCTCTCTCCTCAAGCTACAGCCTCTCTTTCTATCTTTGTCTCTCTCTCTCTCTCTCTCTCTCTCTCTCTCTCTCTCTCTCTCTCTCTCTCTCTCTGTATATCACTCTATCTCTCTCCTGTCTGTGTGTTTGTCTCTCTCTCTCTCTCCTAGTATTACTACAGCCTCTTTGTATCTCTCCTTCTTTCTTTCTCTCTCCCTCTCTCTCTCTCTCTCTCTCTCTCTCTCTCTCCCACTTTCCAGCTGCAGCCTCTCAGTATTACTCTCTCTCTCTCCTCCTCCATCTCTGTCTCTCCTCCTCCATCTCTCTCTTCTCCTCTGTCTCTCTCTCTCTCTCTTTCCAGCTACAGCCTCTCTTAGTATTACTTTCTCTCTCTCTCTCTCTCTTTCCCTGTCTCTTTCTCCTCCTCCATCTCTTTCTCTTCTCCTCCATATCTCTCTGTCTTTCTCTCACTCTCTCTCTCCCTCTTACCAGCTACAACCTCTCTTAGTATCTCTCTCTCTCTGTGTCTCTCTCTCCTCTCTCTCCTCTGTCCCTTTCTCTATTATCCTGCTACAGCCTCTTTGTATCTTTCTTTCTTACTTTTTTTTCTCTCCCTCTTCTCCAGTTACAGTCTCTCTCTCTCTCTCTCTCTCTCTCTCTCTCTCTCTCTCTCTCTCTCTCTCTCACTCTCTCTCACTCTCTCTCCAGCTGTAGTCTTGTTTCTGTCTGTAAGTAGAGTCGGTTGTGTCTGTTTGAGTCAGCCGAAGCTGGGGACTGTGTGTGTGTGTGTGTGTGTGTGTGTGCCGACTCCCTGGGGAGTGTGTGTGGGTGGGTAGGACATGGGTGCATTTGCCCCCCTCCCCACCAACTAACCCTCCTTTCCCCTCCCCTGTTTCCAGGGGGCTCCGCTCTCCTGACGACGGTGGTGGGGGCGGGCGGTGTGTGTGTGTGGAGCTGTGGCGAAAGCGGCATTCATGGAGACGAGAATTAGAGGAGACAGAACACAGCACCAGGGCACAGCTATCACACACACACACACACACACACACACACACACACACATAGACAAACAAAATATAAAATAACACACATGCACCCACCCCCCCCCCCCCCCCCGCCCCCCCACAATACACACAACACAAAACAAAAACATGAACATGCAGTGCTGTACAGAAGCCAGAGAGACCCTTTCAGCCACAAGTACATGTTATTCCTTTGATTTATTCAGGAGATATTTCTGACTAGATAAGACAGAAAATAATCCACTTACATGAGGAAGAAAATTAGGTGCAATAAAACAGGACTTCAAAATTAAAAGCTACGGCTCCTAACAACCACCTGGAAGACCTGCTAGACACCAAAACTGTCTGAACTGTCAAAACAGCACTGAAAGCTTTGATCTCTGAGAGGGAGGAGAAGATCAAGCTGCTTCAGATCTGAAAACATCCACAGGTGTTTCTGTCCATCCTTCCACTGTGAGAAGACCACTCAGCGCTGTGGGTCTGAAAGGACGTGTAGCTGATCAAGAAGAACCTCACTGAGAAAAGGAGACGGACACATCAAAAAAAGAAGCTGGGCGATGGACTGACCACCCCAGAGTCCAGACCTCAGCACCACTGAATGGGTTTGATTACTTCAGGAAATCAACAACCAGCTTCTAAGACTGAAAATACTGGTAATATACATACACCGATCAGGCGTAACATTCTGACCACCTCCTTGTTTCTACGCTCATTGTTCACCTTATCAGCTCCACTGACCGTTCAGTTCCACTCTGTAGTTCTACAGTTACAGACTGTAGTCCATCTGTTTCTCTGATACTCTGTTACCCTGTTCTTCAGTGGTCAGCACCCCCATGGACCCTCACAGAGCAGGTACTATTTGGGTGGTGGATCATTCTCAGCCCTGCACTAACTCTGACATGGTGTTGCGCTGGTACAAATGGATCAGACACAGCAGTGCTACTGGAGTTTCTAAACACCTCAGTGTCACTGCTGGACTGAGAACAGTCCACCAACCAAAAATATCCAGCCAACAGGGGCCTGTGACCACTGATGAAGGACTAGAGGATGACCAGCACAAACTGTGCAGCAGCAGATGAGCCATAAAGTGGCCAGTGAGTGTATAAACATGAACTATAGCACATTAGCACAGCTAGGCCAGCAGTAGCCATCTTCAGTGCTGAATTTTAATGGATCACAGTGTCCGAAACCAAATAACCAAGTCTGTTAGAGATTACCAAACAACTCCACATGGACTGATGCTGACCTGCAGGCTATAAGCTTCCATTGCTTGCAGATCCATGCAAAACAAATCGCTGCTGTCGGAAGATTTGTCTTTTGTTGTTGTTGTTTTTCAGTTTTTGACATATGTTAAAAATGCCCGTTGTCCTTTACATTGCATGTAAATTTAACGATGAACGGACCAAAAGAAACGAGCCGAAATGAATCAGAAAGACGTCTGGTTCCATTGACTTACATTGAAAATAAAGTGTGTTTTTTCCTTCTCATGTAAAGTTACCATTTTTCAGATATTAGGTGTTCTATGAAAACAGCTATATAACCATACAGGAGAAGGAATAAGCTTACTTTACTTTCACTGTAAGTCAATGGAACCAGAGGTTTTTCCAGTTCATTTTCGGTCATTTCCTTTGGTCCAATCACCATGAAATTTACATGCAATATAAAGGCCAACAATAGTTTTCAAACTGTCAAAAACTGAATGTCAAAAATGGAGATAGGAGGTTTTGTTCCGACAGCAGCGAGATATATAAATCTCTGACTTTTGCACAGCACTGTACAGATGGATGTGCCTGCAACTGCATGGACTTCAGTTTCTTTTTTGTCATGAAGGATGAAATAATATTAGTGTCATGACACATTTGCACACCCACAGTTGTTGTCAGTGTTACTTATGCAGGGCGTTTTTGGCTGAAAATCCCAGTTTTCACCCGTCCTACGCATTTCAGTTTCGAAGAACACAAAATGAACTTACTGAGTTACAGAATTGCTGTTATTGAATTGTTATTTTAAAACATTATTATAGTGTTGTTGTTCAAACACATCATTTACTTTCAATGGAAACAAACATGTGGGAAACCTACTCTGAGAGATGGGTCATTCAATAGAAAGCATTTTTGTGTCCCTAGCGTTTACAGATATATTACATGTTCAGGATATAATTTATTTATTTTTTAAAAAGAAAACAATGTTATTTTAACAATTACAACTTCTTGAGTCTCAATTGCACAATACCGGTTTATAAATAAATCATATTGAATTCCAGGCATCACAGAAGAGCTCGATCCCACAGTCATGTGTAAAGGCTGAGGCCATATTTTAAAGAAAAAAACACATTTTTCTGCAATTTTAACTACAATAATCTGTACAAGACCATGAAAGATATGATTTAAATGACAAAGTAAACAAATGCCAAATTAATATTATATAATATTTAATGAAAGTCAAGGTTCCACCAGGAGTCGTGTTACTGCGTAACAAAGAAGCTCTTATTTTGAAATTTGCAAATGCCTTGGTACGTGAGATAATGACAGGAGAGGATCTCTGAGGACTTTTGGCCTAGAGTTCGGTACGGCTTCTGCGGGTCATGAGAAGGCCGACCCCCCAATTAAAGATCAATAGCAGGTGTGGACAAGGTATGAGGTTGAGGAGAAAGGGGAGGAGGTGGGGTGTGAAATTCGTCATGAGTAGGAGGAGTGAAGGACTGGTGTTTATAGGCTAGAATTAGGAGGAGGAGTTTAGTTCTTTCCTCAAACTTCAGTTATGTCATAACTCCATTAAAAATCCCACTGATGACCTCACTCGACGTCCTTTCACCTGTTTTCTGAAGATCTATGAATAGAATCTCATGGTAAGTCCACTGTGTCTTTCAGTTGTCAGAAATCTGAAGGACTAGAGGATGACCAACAGAAACTGTGCAGCAGCAGATGAGCTGTCGTCTCCAACTTTATGTCTACAAGGTGGACCGACAAGGTAGGAGTGTCTAATAGAGTGGACAGTGAGCGGAACTCTGGTGTCTGATCCACTCACACCAGCATAACACACACTAACACACCACCAACACGTCAGTGTTACTGCACTGCTGAGAATGACCCACCACCCACATAGTACCTACTCTTTGAGGGTCCATGGGGGTCCTGACCACTGAAGAACAGGGTAACAGAGTATCAGAGAAACAGATGGACTACAGTCTGTAACTGTAGAGCTATAAAGTGCAGCTATACAGTAAGTGGAGCTGATAAAGTGGACAGTGAGTGTAGAAACAAGGAGGTGGTCAGAATGTTATGCCTGATTGGTGTAAATGTGCGTGTGTAGCCAGGCTGCTGACTGGCTACAGCTGCTAAATGAGAACCCTACACTCGCCACTTGTGATATACGGGATTTTTACATAAATTGTTATGGCTGTATTGATTTAAAGAAGAAAAGTAATGCAGTGGGTCCACCAGACCACTGAGTAGCAAACACATCAACACCACACAAGAGTTAAATCTCACACCTCTGGTCAGAGGTGTTTTATCGCTCACATTTGGTCTGTCATCAGAGTTTCTCGCTCTGAGGAGAAGTGTGAGGTCCATTGCCAGTGCAGGAGGAGTGGCCACAACAGATCAGAAATGATCTAGCTTTGTATTCAGATGCAGGCCAGACTGAACTGAAACGTTACGTAAAGGCCATCATGCAAAATACATGCAGCGAATCTCCTTAATAAGGCAGCCGAGCAGAGAAAATTCTGCTGTTTCAATAACAAATAAAATAATTGGCTTCAATCATGTGTCAAAAGCACAGTCACTGAGCCGCTCCATCTAGGCAGCGCGTTAATGAGAGCATCAGCCGGGAAGAAAGCCTGTGAAATCCTTCTGTGTGTGCTGTCAGTTAAGGTGCATCTGTGAATCCCTCATTTCAACCTGTTTAAATAATCATTGAGAGAGTTCAAGGAAGACGGAAGGCTGAATTTTGCATCCTCACACTTTTTGTTCTGTGGTATTGTGACTGTTTTGTATTGACCATCCATACAGTACATGACCCTATGCGATTAGTACAAAGTTGTTAAAGAAAGAGTTGAAGTCTGAAGTTTGGTTCTCTAGTTTTTGTATGGAGCTACTAGGCCAATGTAGCTAAAAGCACTGGTGGAAAGTAACTGAGTAACTGAGTAACTGAGTATCTGAGTAAATGTAATTAGTTTCTGTACTTTAGTATTTTTGGTGTATCTGTACTGAAGTTTCTCCATTCTGGGCGACTTTTTTCTTTCACTCCACTACATTTCAGAGTCTAATATCCGACTTTTTCCTCCTACATTTTGAGAAATCTGTGGTTCCTTTTGGTTTCTGTGTGTATAAAAACGTAACATGTCAAAACGAAAGAAGCGCAAAGCCAGAGCACCAATCAGGGCCCAGCGGTCACTTTGTTTAGAGCTGGTTTTGACCTGTTGGTCATACCGACCCAGTGCAGCACGTGGTTCAACGTCAGCGCAGCAGCGTAAAACTTTGGGAGAGTCTGTTCAACATAAATGATGAACTAACCTAACTTTGTGTAAATAGAGCTCAATATAGAAATATGTCCACATATGCAGTCGAGACTGACGCGGCTTTTTTCTGAATTTCTACAAACACCATTTCATTTTATAGTAAATGAGTTTGGGCTGGTTTATGTTTATGAACAGACGCCTACAGATCAACATAGTAAAGGAACTCATCTGTAATCCTGAGTTTAAAGCCAGTTTTTATTCAACTTAAACTTGGAACTAAGTTGTAAATAAATCTGAAACTGAAACTTTGCTTGTGTGTAAAAAGTGATTTCAGAGCCACTCGGTTCTCCCTGATGGAAACTGTTTACCTCCAGTGTTTTGTGCTTCTGATCATTTTAATAGACGTCAGCGTCACTAATTAATGACGTTCTATTAAAAGACTGGTTTACCAAGAGAGACGCTGGAGGACTTTCACCTGAAATGAGTTCATGAAGCCAGTCTGGTTATAAAAATGATAACAGGACATCAGAGCCAGAATTCCTCTTTTAGTACTTTTACTTTATACTTAAGTACATTTGAAGGGAAATACTTTAGTACTTTTACTCAAGTGGAGGTCTAAAGGGAGGAACTTCTACTTTTACTGGAGGAACATTTTACCTTGGGGGTCTCTACTTTAACTCAAGTACATGGTTTGTGTACTTTGTCCAGCACTGCAAACAAGCAATGGAAGCTTATAATCACTAAGTTAGCCTCAGACTGTGCGGAGTTGTTCAGTATCTATAACACACTTGGTTATGTGGATTCTGACACTCTATGAGTTGCTGTTACCTGTTAGAACTCAGACTTCAAATGGCTGCTGCTACGGTTTTAACTATGCTAATGTTCTTTAGTACCTGTTTCTTCTGGCACGACGTCACACTATATAGTGACCACCATTCTGAGGGCCGAATCAAGGGGTGACTGTGTTGTGCGACGCCTTCAAATTGCTGTTTTTTGTGAATGATTCACCAGCAAGACGTGACAGAAGCCGAGAGATGACCTTTAATTCAGTGTTTTCACTCCAGGTTTGGAGCCACTGCATTGTATAGTTCAGTGTTTCTCTCTGCTGTTCACACACCGTTCAGCTCAAGAAGGGATTAATTAGCTGATAATATCAGGCATTTTAACCAGGAAACCCAATTATGCAGGGCAGGGGTTTCAGCACTGGAGCTGAACTCTGAAGTCCCTGCACCAGCAAACTTAGTCACTTCAGAGTCACGTCTGTTGAAACATGCTTTGAGAGACTCTCCAGAATAGGGAGAGGGGCTGAATATGAGGGGCAGTTTTCACGGTCTAGCAGATGTTCCAGGTGGTTGTTAGGAGTCTTATTTTCTCTGTAGCTTTTATCATTTCTTGGACTCCAGTTTTGAAAACTCTTTTTTTTTTTTAATATGAACTTTAGTTATATTGTATATTTGTAGGCTTTGCAGGTGTCTCTTCTGTTTTTTTGTGCTATTGCGTTATTACACTCTTGGGAATAACAACAAAAACAATCTAAAGTAGCTGTGATGCTGCGGATCCTTCCCCAGTTACTTTTTCACTCGATCACTTTGTCAGTATTATTATTATTATTATTATTATTATTATTATTATTATATTATATCATATTACTGCTATGTATAATAAAACTAAGTCACTTTTAATCACGTTAAAATTTACGAGTCACTTTAAAATGTATATATTCTTCACAGATTATCCCTTGTTTAATATACATATATTTGTACATAGCAGAGTTTTTTTTCCATACATAGGTCCCTCCTGTCTCTGTATTTTGTGTATATTTTGTGTACATTTAATATACTTCAGTTTCAGTATTTTCTTTGTATTTTTATTTTTAGTTCTCTCTAGAGGGATTACCTGAGCCTCACCTCAAGCCTTTCAATGCATGAATGTCCTGACATGTTGTGCAAATGACAAATAAACTTGGAGCTTGAAACTTGAAATTCAAACAAAACCGTGGTAGAAACAAAGAGACTGGGGACCATGGACAGCCCTGTGTCTGATTTACTGAACCCAGTCATTTAGCTTGTCAGTTCAACATGCCAGAGTTAATTTGCACAAAATTACAACAGTCTTTGTTGTTTGTGCCCCTTTTATTAGTTTGCTGGCTGCTTGTCACTAAATTGCAGCTACAACTTGTGTGCTTCCACACAAAATAACTGGTGGCCTGCAGCTCTGCTACCTCTGCAAAAAATTGACCATTCATTGCAACGACCATTCGTATCTGATCCATGGCCAGAATGTAAGGCAATCAAATATGCATGCAAAACTTAAATAAGCAAATGTCAGACTCCAAACATGTCTTGACTGACTGACTACTTTTGGAAAATAGTTTTTATTTGTTCTATGGTTCATTCATTAATTGCTGTCTCCTATGAAAATATGACTCATGTCTGGTCCCATGTGAAGAATACCAGGCAGTTAAGACTTGTTTAGACCCTGAATTGGGGTTTCAGAGAACATGGGCCACTCTCCTGGCCTCAGTGTGGTGCAGCAGGCCCCGAGACAAGCCCAGATAAGCCAAGATTTTCCCGTACGTGACGAGAAGGTGCTGGGGTGTGCCAGGGCAGGCCGGGGACTGGAGAGCAGACGCTCCTTGCAGCTTGTTAGCACGCACGCCTGGGTGAGGATGATGGACAGAGACAGGATCCCAGCGCCAGAAGACGTTTTTAATCCCTGCTAATTGGCCCAGAAGAGCCAGCGAGCGAGAGTAATGTGGCTGACAGGAAACGTCCTTCTGAGGACCCCCACACATGCAGAAGAGCATGAGCGTGCAAGCACAATAACAAACATAATAAATAACAAACACAAACGCACACGCTCATCCGAAATGCTATATGAGTGCAAAGTTCAGCTTGGAGATCATCTGAGGTTCTGCGGCTGGAATTGGGAGGCAAATGGCGCATAAAATAGTTCATGGTGAATTATACAATCCGGCATGGGTAAAAGTTTCTAATTGGGGTACGTGCCCTTCAAGAACATTGTTGGTCCTGCTTTATATTAAGTGTCTCTAATAACTGTGTAGTTATATAAAAATACAGGCGATAATAATGTAACTACTAGTGATGTATTTGTAAAATTACAGTTTACAACCCCATTTCCAAAACAGTTGGGCTACTGGGCAAAATGGAAATAAAAACAAAATTCAAATGATGTTCACATCATTTAAATCCTATAATCGAATATAGAACAAAGACAATAAATTGGATGTTAAAACTGAGAAATTTTATTGTTGTTTTGAAAAATATATACTCATTTTGAACTTGATGCCAACTACACTTTCCAAAAAAGTTGGGGTGGGGGCAACAAATATGCTGTCTTTCTACTACTTTCAATGAAATATAGGGTTTAAATGATTTGGACATCATTGCATTTCATGTTATTTACATTTTGCACAGCATCTCAACTTTCTGGGAAACGGGGATGTGTGTACATCTATCTGTGTGTATATATATGTCAATCATTTATTTACAAACGTTAACACTGAATGAGGTCAACTGACCCTAATTACAATAGAAGGATTAATCAGAGTTCTGGCTATAAAGCCTACATTTTCTAATGCTATGACCCTTCACTCAGACATCAATAAGAGCTCAGGGCCTTCTAGACCTTCTAGAAGAGATGACTGGATACTGAAAATGCTGTCATATTAATAATAATAAAATAGTAAAAAGTCTATAAAATAGTAAAAAGTCTGTAATATTTAGTTCAGTTTCTAATTCAATAGAGTTTTGCTTGTATTTACATTGCACATATTATACCACTGCTCCTGTTTGACCCAACAGAAAACTGGAAAATGCAATATTGTTTTCCTCAAATATCTATGTAGCTCTAGCTAAAGAAGCTCTTCTATTGGTTGAGACTTCAGGAGCTGAAGAGAAGGTCTGATGCATTAGATTAACCATCAGCATCCTTATAGATATATCAACCAATCACATTTTGATTGACAATTCAGCAGTGGCTGTATATACACACACTCACACACACATTCACCAGCCACTTTATTAGGTACACCTTGCTAGTAAAAGGTTGGACCCCCTTTTGCCTTCAGAACTGTCTTAATTCTTCGTGGCAGACTTTCAACAAGGTGTTGGAAACGTTCCTCAGAGATTCTGGTTGGTTATTTGAGTTCCTGTTGCCTTTCTATCATCTGGAACCAGTCTGCCCATTCTCCTCTGACCTCTCACATCAACAAGGCATTTTCGTCCACACAACTGACCGCTCACTGGATATTTCCTCTTTTTCGGACCGTTCTCTGTAAACCCTAGAGATGGTTGTGTGTGAAAATCCCAGTAGATCAGCAGTTTCTGAAATACTCGTCTGGCACCAACAACCACGCCACGTTCAAAGCCCCTTAAATCCCCTTTCTTCCCCGTTCTGATGCTCGGTCTGCACTTCAGCAAGTCGTCTTGACCACCTCTACATGCCTAAATGCATTGAGTTGCGGCCGTGTGATTGGATGATTAGCTATTTGTGTTAACAAGCAACTGAACTGTACCTAATAAAGTGGCTGGTGAGCGTATATGTAAATGTATTGCTGTTGTCAGAAGGAAACCTCATATCTCCAAAATGGTAACTTCACAGGAGAAGGAAAAAACCTACTTTACTTTGAATGGAAATCAAAGGAACCAGACGTTTTTACAAGTCATTTTGGGCCGTTTCTTTTAGCCCATTCATCGTGAAATTTTCACACGATGTAAAGGAGAACAGACACTTTCAAATTATGTCAAAAACTGAAAAAAACATCAAAAATGGAGATGAGGTTTTCTTGTGAAAAGAGCGATATATAGAAGGCCTAGCTCTAATAGTCCAAGCTCTGCTTTTCAGAGACCCCTGCTTGCCCCCAGCCCTTTTCTGTGGTCATGTGTATCTGCAGTGGCTTCATCAGCCTTGAGGTCAGGTGATAATGTTAATGAAACTGATGATTGACTGACGATTTCTATAAATATGCTTGTTGCCATAAGCACCATAAGTGACATTGGTAGTGACAGAGAGTCACAGCTTCACACTCTGATACACTGCAAGACATACAGAGAGAAAAAAAGCAGCTGTGCGTTTTTGCAGTGATGAAAGGTGACTAATCTTTCAAGGCCTCCAATTCAGGCCATGAATGTCAAAATTCCTCATTTGGATCAGACACAGCAGTGCTGCTGGAATTTTTAAACACTGTGTCCACTCACTGTCCACACTATTAGACACTCCTACCTTGTCGGTCCACCTTGTAGATGTAAAGTCAGAGACGACAGCTCATCTGCTGCTGCACAGTTTGTGTTGGTCATCCTCTAGTCCTTCATCAGCGGTCACAGGACGCTGCCCATAGGACGCTGTTGGCTGGATATTTTTGGTTGGTGGACTATTCTCAGTCCAGCAGTGACACTGAGGTGTTTAGAACATGTCAGTGTTACTGCAGTGCTGAGAATGATCCACCACCCAAATAGTACCTGCTCTGTGAGGGTCCATGGAGGTCCTGACCACTGAAGAACAGGGTAACAGAGTATCAGAGTAACAGATGGACTACAGTCTGTAACTGTAGAACTACAGAGTGCAGCTATTTGGTCAGTGGAGCTGATAAAGTGGACAATGAGTGTAGAAACGAGGAGGTGGTCAGAATGTTACGCCTGATCGGTGTATGTATATTACCAGTATTTTCAGTCTTAGAAGCTGGTTGTTGATTTCCTGAAGTAATCAAACCCATTCAGTGGTGCTGAGGTCTGGACTCTGGCAAGCTGACAAGATAAAACAATCTTATACTGACAAATCTTAGATATATTAACGACTCTATGCACTCTCTTCTTCTGCTCTTTCTCCACAGGACACATTGCTGTTTTACCAAACGTTGCTCATTTATCCGTTTACTCTGCTGAGCAAGTTTCTGCAGGTGGCCCTTCCATGTGAAAATGAGAAGTTGGGGCGCAGCAGTGGCTTGAGGTTCAGTCGAACTGACATGATGTGGAGTCGTCACAGTTTTTAGTAAGACTGCTACTCAGTGGTCTCACGCTGCATGAGTCTGGCTGAATAAGTACACTCAGCGGAAGAGACAAGACGGGGTGGTATCATAAGCCTGTAGCATGGAAAACTGCACTCTCCCCATTTTTCTAACATACAGGAGTTTGTGGTATTATGTAAACACTGTGTACTTCAGTGTTTCTCTTAAAATCTTCACTCTCCCGGTCTTTACAGTCCATATATGGAAACTAAGTTGCAAAAACAGCCTGTTTTGAATGGATTACTTTCACAAGCCTACAAAAAAACAATGCCCTTACATTTATCCACCTAGTCAGCCTAACGCAGTTTAGCCCCTCCCACTCACACTGATGTTATAAGGAGTGTTTCAGCCCAGAACACTCATGCCTGATGCACAGTACAGGGCCAATCAGAAAACAAGTCATGTGCAGATTGTTTTGGGTGTTTTTGGGGCTTCTTCCTTAAAAAGGCACTCAGACACATTTTAAGATTTGAAATAAAAAAATAAACAAATAACTATAAATACAGACAAACTGGAGAAAATTGCATGGAAAGGTTTCACTGCATTCCACTCATAGAAGCCCAGATTGAGAGATTTAAAATCCGTTATTAATGTATTTATGAGCAAGTAGCAGGACCAGCTGTATCCTTTTAGGGGCCATAAGGAAGTTTTTCCTTTTTTGGCGGGGGTGGGATGGGCGGTGGAAGGTGGCGGGTGGGGTGTGGGGGGGGGCTGTGGTGGGGGGGTCATGAGGCACTCCATCAGATCTACACCTTGTTAAATATTTAAAAATAAATAAATAAAAGCAGAAAGAATATTTTTAGATCTCAAGCTCTTGTTTTGAGTTCTCAATGTCGGTCATTCATTGGCTGTCATCGGTTTCTTTGTGTCCTGTCATGATATGTTTGTTTATTTTTTATTTAACTTTGTCTATGTTTAATATGGAAAAGATCTGCTGAATTATTGTGTGAATAAGGACCAGCCCTGGTGTAATTCAAACGCTTCTACCTTGTTTATATAACATTAAACCAGGTACTGTAATATTAGAGGCCTGTTGTCCTTTCGATTTAAAAGGTACCCTTTAAAGTTAACCCTACATTTAATTTACCTTTACATTTACATTTCAAGATGACTGACTAGAAGAAATGAACCAAAATGACTTGGAAAAAAAGTCTGGTTCCATTGACTTACATTAAAAGTTAGTCTGTTCTTTCCTTTTTATTTTCCTATATATATATATTTATGTTTATGAATAGCTTATGTATTGATGATTGATTGTTAATGACAGCTTTTAACAGCGTCTCTGTCCAGACCTTGAAATGAAACCAAAAACACCACCTTTATCTTTCAGCTTTTTCTCCCCATTTTCTCTGACTTAATGAACCGGTCACTTTTTCCCCTCATTCCAGTGACTTGTTAGACAACATAATGGTCACTTACAGTAATTAACTACACTTCGTTACATTAACGTGTATGAAGATCACTATTGGTTTAAAAATGTCACAGGACACAGGGCACTGAGGAGTTCCTGCCACTTATGTCCAGACTGTCCATCGCTGTATGACCGATAGACGATTTTATCTGATAGATGATTTTATCTGCATCATCCATAACTAAGTACATCGATGAGAGGGATCGAAAGGATGGACACCGAGCCCAAATAACTGAAGCTGAACTAACTTCAAGCACAGTTTCTGACTGGACACTAGTTTTTAGTTATCATCTAAAATCACTGACCTCTGTGCTCTAAGACTTAATTGTCTTGTTTCATTAGATAAGTGTGAACTGGCCTTATATCAAATATCAATTGTATAGCATTACTTTAAGCTGTAGAGATGTTTTAGTGGTGTTATATTTCTAAACCTCTCATTATGATCTTGATTTTATCCCATTAGCCCAGTTTTCTGAATGCCTGTATGCCACTGTGAAGGCTTTAGGGACAAGAGCTCAATGATTTATTGGGATAATTTATGTAAACTTTGGTTATATATGATGTGTGTTCAGAGGTGGACAAAGTACACAAACCATGTACTTGAGTTAAAGTAGAGACCCCCAAGGTAAAATATTCCTCCAGTAAAAGTAGAAGTTCCTCCCTTTAGACCTCCACTTGAGTAAAAGTACTAAAGTATTTACCTTCAAATGTACTTAAGTATAAAGTAAAAGTACTAAAAGAGTAATTCTGGCTCTGATGTCCTGTTATCATTTTTATAACCAGACTGGCTTCATGAACTCATTTCAGGTGAAAGTCCTCCAGCGTCTCTCTTGGTAAACCAGTCTTTTAATAGAACGTCATTAATTAGTGACGCTGACGTCTATTAAAATGATCATAAGCACAAAACACTGAAGGTAAACAGTTTCCATCAGGGAGAACCGAGTGGCTCTGAAATCACTTTTTACACACAAGCAAAGTTTCAGTTTCAGATTTATTTACAACTTAGTTCCAAGTTTAAGTTGAATAAAAACTGGCTTTAAACTCAGGATCACAGATGAGCTCCTTTACTATGTTGATCTGTAGGCGTCTGTTCATAAACATAAACCAGCCCAAACTCATTTACTATAAAATGAAATGGTGTTTGTAGAAATTCAGAAAAAAGCCGCGTCAGTCTCGACTGCATATGTGGACATATTTCTATATTGAGCTCTATTTACACAAAGTTAGGTTAGTTCATCATTTATGTTGAACAGACTCTCCCAAAGTTTTACGCTGCTGCGCTGACGTTGAACCGCGTGCTGCACTGGGTCGGTATGACCAACAGGTCAAAACCAGCTCTAAACAAAGTGACCGCTGGGCCCTGATTGGTGCTCTGGCTTTGCGCTTCTTTCGTTTTGACATGTTACGTTTTTATACACACAGAAACCAAAAGGAACGACAGATTTCTCAAAATGTAGGAGGAAAAAGTCGGATATTAGACTCTGAAATGTAGTGGAGTGAAAGGAAAAACTGAAACTGGTTTTCACCTGAAACTGAAAGAATGGAGAAACTTCAGTACAGATACACGAAAAATACTAAAGTACAGAAACTAATTACATTTACTTAGTTACTCAGTTACTCAGTTACTGTCCACCACTGTGTGTGTTGAATGCTGTTTACCACAGATGGAGTGTAAAATGCACATTTGCCATGCTTTGCTGCCACCTACTGGACAGTTGTGTTCATAACGAGAACATGTTGTAAAAATCTAACCAGCCTTCCAAGATCAGGCCCCCCAAACCTTCTGCCCCACCACACAGCGTGATGCTAGCCCATGGGAGGGTTTGTTAGCTGATGTAACAGAATCATTAGTTAGTGTTCTCCTCCAAGTATGTTTAAGCTGTCCATTGATGTTGTGTTTGCAAGGGTTTTAAAGATCTGGTGGTGCTTCACATGCTTACATTAGTCATATATTTTATTTTCCCCCTGAGATTTGCTTATTAATAGAACTGTTTTTATGTATAGGTTAGGAAAACTAAGAAGAAAAGAAAAGAGGACTACTGTCCCAGAGCCTTCCTTCCCTGCACTCCACTAGAGGAGGTGCATTTCGTTTTCCTTTTCTTTTACTTCATCTTTCTAACTCAGCCTTTGTTGAGGCGTCCCTTTGCTTGACGTTCCCGCTGCTTTTCTTTTTCCTTCCTTGAAGGGCTTCACCCGTGGTTACCTGCACGTCCTGGAAGTGCAGCGGTAACTCCACGAGCTACCGATCTGTACAGCGGCGGTTACGTTCAGCAAGTAAACCCTAACCGTGCACTAAAGTGTGCCGAAGTGTGTTCACTGTAGAGGACGTGTTCAATTATCTTCACAGAAACTGGTCAAGGGGTGCCAAAACTTTTGCATATGGCTGTATTAATATATCTGAATCCGGAAATAAAAAAGGGGAATTTTCAGTTCAGCAAACCCGACAATGAGGATTCAGGACCTCTAAGGTTAGATTAAAACAACAACAACAACAAAACTTGAAACTAATTTTTATTTATTTATATTTTAATTTATTTTAATGCTTTTAATTCAGTTTGTCCTCTACCTGCATTGTCCTGCTTCAGTTTCTCCACTTGGCTCTCGCTGACCAGCAGCCTGTTGTTTAGGCCTTAAACACGATAACAAAGGAAACAAAAGTAGAACAGCATTTAACCTTTAAAACTATGAATCAGTACAGAACAGCTTAAATAATAATGTGGAACCATGTCAAACAATATGAACATACCATCATTATCCACATGTCAAAACACTGAGTCTAGAACATGGACCGCAATACAGAATTACTGTCAGTCATTGAGAAATTATTCTGCTTACTGGAATTCAAACCCGTAACTTTACCTGTGTTTTCGTTCTTCAGCTCCTAAATCTGCTCAATCTGCCCTCCGCTCCCTCAGCTCGGTCCACACATTGGGCTGGATGCTGGTTTGGTTTGTGTTCTGCTCTGATCTTTCCACGTCCTCCACCTTGAGCTGGCCATCACCTCTCTGGAGATGAACACAAGACTTCACACAGTGAGCTTCTTTAAGTCAACAGGGTCAGTGATTGATCAGCACTGTAACAGGTGCAGATACGCATGCTGGCCCTGTTTTTGGAGATAAACATGTGGGAAATGACCACCTGATTCAGAGTGAAGTATACTGTGGCTTCGTGTGTTGACAGCCTACCTTACTTTTACATTTACAGCATTTGGCTGATGCTCTTAGCCAGAGTGACTCACAATTTGATCATTTTACACAGGTAGGCCAAGGTGGTGTTAGGAGTCTTGCCCATGGACACTTATTGGTATAGTGTAGGGTGCTTGAACCCCAGTCTGCAGTGTAGAAAGCGGTGTTAAGCACTACACTAACCAACCACCATTTACTTGGTCTTGGCCACTTTCTCTGTCTTCTTGGGCAGCAGTACAGCCTGGATGTTGGGCAGCACGCCACTCTGAGCGATGGTGACTCCTGCAAGCAGTTTGCTGAGCTCCTCATCCTCATCATACTTTTGAAGCCACTCTGGCCAAAAGTCAAATAGATGTAATCGAAATAACTCCTTACTCCAAAGCTGTGCGTCGCTTAAGCCCAGTTTCACACCTTTTTATGTACATCTTTGTCACCAAAAAAAGTGTTGTCCATGCTTTTCTTGTAATGTTACCTGGTTTGGTACATTGCTACCTGCAATGCTAGATTTAAACACTAGATGTCAGTGTTATCAACACTAGTGCAGGCCTCAAGGATGCACCAAGATGAAGATCAGGGAAATGATTAAACATATTGATGTATGACCTCATCCAACTGACTATATTAAGCCAACAATAGCGTAAATGCAGAGCACAATTTATGGAGGAGAAAGTCCTGAAAGCCAGGAAAAAAAGATCTGGCAGGTTGATGGTCCTGGAGGCCTACTGCCCTGCACATTTTAGTGTATCCTCTTCCTCCAACACACCTGATCTAGCTAACCAGCTCAATAACAAACCTGACATGGTTCAAATTGGGAGTGTTGGGAGCAGTAAAGCTGAAGTAAAGCGGGAGAGCTCCTAGACCAGGTTTGGGAACCTTTAAATTAGAAGATGCACGATGCACTGACAGTTAACCAGTTAGCTGTGAGACAGCAGCTACAGGGCTGCATGGACGAGCTGCTTGAGTGATGCAACCCCGCAGCTATGATGCTGTGTAGACCAGCTGCTTCAGTGGCGCAACAGGTTCCCCCTGAACTGAGGTCGTTTAAAGTGTCTCCCACCCACTCTCTAGGGAGCTGTGTGTGTTTACAGTTGACTAGATGTTACTTGTCATTGCTGTAGTTTGGCTACAGTTTATTACTGCAAATTATACAAGAATATAGTATCAGAGTCAAACATGTTTTGTTTGACTCTGATACTATAATTGTAATTTGTTTGTAAATATAGATCATTTGTAAACAGCTGCTCTTTACACTGTGTGAAACCCTAACCCTGATGAACAGAGCACAGGAAATTGTCTAAAATGACTTGTGATCTTTTTTTTATTTTTTACATAAAATTTCACTGAAAATTCACCTGAAAATCTACTAATACTGGAGATCTGAGGTTTTTGCCTGACAGCGATGACATGTGTTCTATTCATTAGGATGCTTCCACTGATGTTTGCTTGTGAGCACATCTTTATAATATGATATGTTTTCTTCGACGTCCTGGAAGTTCTAAGCATATGAGTAACGCCTCAACAGCATATCAGGGCAGTAGCAGTACTGAAGCGTCTGAATACACTGAAGTAAATATCGTGTACATGTTCTGTTGATACTTTACTCACATTAAGTAGATGTGGTGTTAATATGTTAGTTACATTACACAAAACCTAACCCTAGGCCTAATCCTAACCTCAACCCTAATCCTAACCCTCACCTCGGTCCTAATCCTAGACTCAACCCTAATCCTAACCCTAACCTTAACCTCAACCCAAAAGCTAAGCCGAATCCTAACCCTGGCCCTAATACTAACCCTAACCTCAACCCAAAACCAGTTTATTAACCATCTACAAATACAGTATTGACCTATAACTGTATGGGTGGCTGAGGATAAACCCCAGAAGACTTTAGATAGCAGAGTTTCTTATGGGAGAACCAAAATTAATTTATTTTGCATAAAATTGACCTGATAATTGAATTCAAATCATTTTTTAAATAATATAGTGTGCAGGGGTCCTTCTGGGAAATGTTGCCTTGAGACAACATTGTGCGACAACGGGACAAACTGATATAGATCCATGTTCCCTGAAGTGGTGAGAACTGGCGTGTGACTGGCTAAATCCATCCCACTGTCGCACAAAGTTGCTTCTGGTCAACAAACATATTTCTGCATATTCTCATAACTGAAAAGAATTTCAACATCTACCACACTGCCCCTTCTTTTTATTGCAATTTCACACTTCATCAAACGATGTGTGAAACTATGCATCAGCTTCTGTACAGAATGTGTTTGCATCAGACACTGCTTCTCTAACACAACTTGAGTTTGTCTATCATTGGTGATGATTTAACCCTTTAAACCCCCAAGCCTATTATACACTACACTAGTGTCGAAATCAGGGGAATAAACTAATATCATCCAAATAAGCTATTGCGTATTGACCCAACATGTCCCTCAGCACATCATTGATGAATGCCTGAAAAAAGGATAAGGCGACAGAGAGTCCAAAAGGCATCACCTGATACTCATAGTGCTAAATTCCCTTTCACAGTACTCACTGATCATAAGAACTTGGAATATCTTCAGACTGCCAAGAGGCTAAATGTTAGACAAACCCGCTGGTCATTGTTCTTTTCCCAATTTCATTTTAGTATCATGTACAGACCAGGATCTAGAAACACTAAGGCAGATGCCTTATCTCATATATTTCAGGAGGACACCAACCCCAACCAATCGGAGATCCCTCAACGTATTCTGCTCCTGGAAATCAAACCTCAGGCCATCCTGGGGAAACCAGGACTCATGGACTTCTGTCACAAAAGTATTGGTGGGAGTCAATGTCCAAAGATATTCACACATTTGTGGCTTCCTGTACAAACTGTTCAAGATGTAAAACTCCTAAAACTTTACCCGCCGGGAAATTAATGTCATTACCCACACCTAATAGACCTTGGTCGCATATAGCCATAGATTTGGTCACCGACTTACGTGTATCTGAGGGTTTTACAACCATAATGACCGTAGTGGATAGGTTTTCTAGAGGAGTGAAATTTGTACCTTTTGAGTCTCTTCCCAGCGCCTTCCAAACTGCTACAGCCCTATTTCACAGGTGTTCAGAACATTCGGTATCCCAGAGGATATTATCAGATCGGGGACCACAGTTCACTTCACAGGTTTGGTCTGCCTTTTTTGAACATTTAGGGGTTTCAGTAAGCTTGACCTCCAGATATCATCCACAGTCTAATGGACAATGTGAACGAGTCAATCAAGAACTGGGAAAATTTTCCAGGTTATTCTGTCATGAGAATCCATCTGATTGATCAAAATTTTTAATATGGGCAGATATAGCACAGAATTCTCTCACTAGCTCTGTTACAGGTTTAACGCCATTTCAGTGTATTCTGGCATTTCAACCACCGATTGCCCCCTGGATTGGAGTCCAGATGGATGTCCCAGCGGTGGATGAATGGATGAACCCGGAGCGAACAAGTATGGGAGGACACCCACCAACGTATTGAGGAGGTGATTCAGTGCCACAAGAAACAGGCTGATCGTCACAGGGGTGCCACACCGAATTATCAACTGGGGGATTGCGTCTGGTCGTCTACCAGGGACTTCCGCAACACTGAGGGGAGTTGTCGTAAATTTCAACCCAAGTATATCGGACCTTTCAAGATCCTTAAGAAAATAAATGATGTTACCTATAGACTTGATCTACCTTCACATTTCCGAGTGTCCTGGTCATTTCATGTCTCTCTACTCTAACCTGTTGTTTCAGGGCCCCTGGATGAGGCTACGCTGGATGTCATGCCTCCCCCACCAATGATGATTGAAGGATACCCGGTCTATGCCATCCGCAGGTTGCTGGACTCAAGAAGACGTGGTGGGAATTTACAGTATCTGGTGGATTGGGAGGGATACGGTCCGGAGGAACAATGTTGGGTTTCGGTGAAAGACGTGTTGGATCCAGCTATGATAGCTGATTTCCATAGCCGAAATCCAGGAAAGCCAGCACCTCGCTCTAGGGGCCGCCCTCGCCGTTGTCTGTCCAGTTCTCTGCCGGCCCGTCTACAACATCCCAGTGGTAGGGGTTCATCCGTCCAGCACCATGGTGGCTCGACCTCGGCTCCTAGACAAGGGTTTGTTGGGTAGAGTAGGGGTCGTCCCAGTTGTCCTCATTTGGGGGTCCGTCCGGACTCTTTGGGGGGGTGTGCTATCACGCCTCAGACAGATCATCTCAGTGTCAAGAATTCAATCTCCCATGACACATTGGGAGAACATGTGACCTCCAGAGCGGACTCTATTTCCCAGGAGGCGCTGAGTGATCAGTCACACACCTGGTTCAGATCACAATCACCGGATTACTGATTTTCTACACCTGTGTTAGGCAATCACATGACTTGCTATGAGTATGCTTAAGCTAGAGCTTTAACTTGCTCTAATTGTGAGGTATTGTTTCATCTAAGAACTTGCTTAGCATTTTTCTGATTCTCCCAATCTTGTTTTTGTGCCTGACCCTTAGCCTGTACATTTGGAACTTGTCTTTTGCCTTGCCCCTTTGGTTTTGTTTGCCTGTTTTGGATTCCTGGTTTTGACCTTTTTGTTCGTTTTGATTACCTCCCGTATTAGATTATCCTTCTGCTTTTGTCTGTCTCGTGTCATGACCACTCTGGTGATCATTTATACGGTTTTGGTTTTGACCCACGCCTGCTTTTGGACTGCCCCATGGTTTCACGTAAATAAATCTAATCATTTTACTGATATCTGCATTCGTCTGACTGATACTGAATTCTTACACAAACTATGAAATTAATATATCCTTTCACAACTTCTTCTTGAGGACATTTACTTTCGCAAGGAGTCCATTTATTGATGTTAAGTTAGACTGAACTGTAAAACATGGAGTAAGTCCACAGTTTCAACATCTACCACACTGCCCCTTCTTTTTATTGCAATTTCACACTTCATCAAACGATGTGTGAAACTATGCATCAGCTTCTGTACAGAATGTGTTTGCATCAGACGCTGCTTCTCTAACACAAGTTGAGTTTGTCTATCATTGGTGATGATTTAACTCTTTAAACCCCCAAGCCTATTATACACCAAGTCTAATCCTGTAGTATTCAGTAACTACAAGGACTGACTGGCTGAGTTATTTTTGGGTGATGGAAGTTTAAATAAAACTTTGGGCCCACTGTAATCACAGTAGAACTACATTTAAATGTCAATTCCAGAGAGAAAACCCTAAAGAGGTTATTATTTTTACAATAGGAACTGGGGTTTTGTGGTGATGGTAGTGTCATAGTTTGCTGCATTGTGGCCTGGACGTCTTGTCATCACTACACCAGCAAATTCTAAAGGAAAATGTCAGGACAGCTGACTGTGAGCTGAAACTCAAATTGTGGGTCATGCACCAAGCCAACGTGCAGGACGAATAAACAGTTACGGGAAACATGTAGTTGCAGTTATTGCTGCACAAGCGGGTCAAAGCAGATACTGAAAACAAAGGTTCACACACTTGTGCCACTCACAGATACATTGTACAGCATATATATCCAGAGTGCTTCTGCAAACAGTGAAAGAATGGGTCACTCTCAGGAGCTCAGTGAATTCCAGCGTGGTACCATGATCGGACGCCACCTGTGCAGCAAGTCCAGTCGTGAAATTTCCTCAGTACTAAATATTCCATAGTCAACTGTCAGTGGGATTATAACAAAGTGGAAGCAATTAGGAACGACAGCAGCTCAGCCACGAAGTGGTCGGCCACGTAAAATGATAGAGCGGGGTCCGCGGATGCTAAGGGGCGTAGTGCGCCTCATAGGGCGAAGAAATTTCACAGTTTGCCTCTCACTCAGTCTTTTTTTTTTTTTTTTAAACAACTTTTGGAGGCGTGATGCCACAGTCACCAAGAACGGTTTCTGCAATCTTATTTTTGCAAGTGTGAAGACCAACCTCTGCATTTTCTTGTTCTGAAGTGGGGGGGGGGTGTCTGTGGGGGTGGGGGGGGCATCTGTGTATGTTCCACTATATAAGAATCAGAAGCTCATTGCCTTTTACATTCACCCCATTTTCATCCGAGCTCCTCCACTCTACACACATCTCAAACAAAACATCTCAGGATGAGGGTCAGCGTGGTTCTGCTTTTGCTCTGCTTGTCTTCTGTTCATCTCCATAGAGCTGTTGACCAGCTGGTTGTGGGGGACGAGCAGACTGAGTTCACCCAAAGCCAGATTGAAGAGCTGAAGAAACAAGACGCAGGTAAATCAAATGATCTGAAAGCTCCCCAAACAACCTTTTTTCACAATGGCTTTGACTTGTTTTGCTTCAGACCGTAACGCTGAATGAACATCTATGAAGATCATACAGTTCCACAAGTTTGGAAAATCGAATGAAATTTGTTTGAAAAATTCAGATAATTTTATTCTGCACTTCGTTGCTCGTTGTTCCACATTGTTTCATGCTGTTTAAAAAGTTTGTAATGTCATAATGATCCACATCCATTTGTACTATGTTTTGTGTTAAAGCCATAAAAAACAGTGCTGTTATATATATATATATATATATATATATATATATATATATATATATATATATATATATTTTTTTTTTTTTTTTTTTTTTTTTTTTTATTTATTTATTTTAACATATGACCCTTTTTATATCTCATTAGAATATATATATATAAAGTGGTCCATTTGGTGTAAAACCTGATTCTGTGTTTAGTTGGTTGGATTCTTTGTGTGTGTCACAGGGCTGGAGGATAGTGTGGACTCTACTGAACTGAGTGCTGAAGAACCAGGAGAGGAGAATTCATGTAAGACTTAAATATGAAACAGAAAAATCATTTCTAAAATACTTCATTAGAAAACTGAGCAACATTTATCTGAATAAATCTCAGAACTAAACAAGTAATGTATGTAAATATAACAAACTGAGTGTGTAGTCAGGCTCCATGTGCAGAGCAGCTTCATTAAGGGCAATCCAGCTCTGCCAAAGCACTAGAGGAGCTGAACATGCGGTGCTAGAGCCTCTGGCTGGAACTCCATGGTGGACTGTCAGGTGGAGGGTAATGATGGAGCCAGGAAGGAGCAGGAGGAGTTTCCTCAAAGGGAAGGGGGTCGGAGAAGCATAATTACTGAGTGAGGAGAATAAAAACAGGCTTAAATATGGCGTGTGTGCTGCTGTCAGTCACACTGTAAACTAATAATCATTTAAAAGTCAGAGGCACTGCAGAAAAATAGCCTCGTGTCAAATGAAGTGATCTTAAATCTAGTCGTCATATCTAATATTTCCCATTTTGACATGGTTGTGCACTTATTATGAGATTATCAAGTTTATTTTCAGATATTTCTCAATGTTACGTGTTTTAGGTCATTTTATTGGGTAAAATTCTCACTATACTGGCAGATGATTGTGATTATTTTTACTTGATAAAATTACTTAAAACAAGTAAAAAATGTCTAGAAATGAGTTACATAATCTTAAATTAAGCTTGCAGCAATTTATTGACTATATTGGAGATGATTTTACCTGATAAGAGAGCTTTTTGCAGTGATCAGGTCAGTAGTTCTTCAACCCACTCTGTCCATCCCTCTCATGGGAAGAGATCAAATACATGTTTCTGTTTGCAGACACGGCAAAGGTGGCGTTCTCATATGCTTCAGGCCTGTACGGCAATTTTGGGCCTCACAGCTCTGACGTTACAGTGGTTTTCCGCAAAAAAATCACAGATGTTGGAAAAGCATTCAGTCCAATCACAGGTAAATGCAGTCACTCCAGAGACAGTGTCTGATGTCTGGTCTGGTCTGGTTCTTCTCTCTGGTGGTGTAGAGACGCTGTACTGATCCATCTTTTTCTCCTCCTGCAGGTGTTTTCACTGCTCCACGCAGAGGCGTCTATTACTTCAGGTTTAGTTTACTTGGTCACAGCAGTTCTCACAGGCTGGCTGTATGTTTGTACAAAAATGAAAAGAAAATTTTAGACGTGACTAAATACCCAAAAGGACAGTATAAATACGCTATTGGTGGAGTCACTCTGCTGCTGTGGAAAGGAGATCATGTCTATATTAAGCTCAGAAGACGAAGTCAGCTTTATGACAACAGCGACAACCATTGCACTTTCAGTGGTTTTCTGCTGTTTCCTATGTGAAGTGCTTTTACTGGTGAGGACAAATTCTGCATTCGAAGTTCTAAGACTTCATTTCACAATATACAGCCTTTGGCTTCTGTAGCTGATACGTTTCAGAGTGCATATAAAATGTGACCTGCATTTTTAAAATGTGGGACAGATTATTAAACAATAAATAACATTAAGTGCCAGAAATCATTGAACCAGGTAAAAACAGCCACTATAAGTAGATCAGAATACAGAACAATTATGTAGCTTGATGCTTTCTTCTTTACTCGAAATATATTACGACTTTCTCTGCTTTAAGTTCCTCACCATTCCTTGCCATTTCTAGCATCACAAAAATGTGGTAAAAATGCTTTATGTCCATAAAGTATCATTTTGTACCGCACAAGTGTGTTGTGTTTATTTCCTAAAGTGACGTTTGTCATTGAAAGCAAGTGGCCCTATGATCAAAATGTGTGTGTAGTGATTCCAGAGGAAGCTGAACTGAACATGCAGGGAAATTTTAGCCCTTTAATTCATTTGGTAGTGTAGTTGGCAATATTACTGCTCTTCTCATAGAAGACTGGGGTTTGATTATCTATCAGACTGAACACACCTATATACCAATAAGAGTCCTTGGGCAAGACAGATAATACAATACAACAGTGACTCTATGTAAGAAGATCTGGCATATGTGTGTAAATGTAAAAAATATGGGCTAAAATTTAGTTTTGAATTTGTGCTCCAAATAATATTCACTAAGCCTTCATATAGGTGCATATAAATTAGCACAACTTTTTCCCATGAATGTGTTTCTGATTGCAGTCCAGTTGGAGATGGGAAATAGTTAATGTACACATGCTCACTAGAAAATGACTGAAGAATCAGGACGCATCTTAATTACCGTGAAAACACATATCGCTGTTGTTGGAATCTCCAAAATGGTATTTTTCCAGGACAAGGAAAAAAGATTTATTTTCAATGTAAGTCAATGGATCCAGACTTTGTTCCAAGTCATTTTGGCCCATTTCTCTGGGTTCCTTTATCATGAAATTTATACACAATGTAAAGGGCCACAGGCACCTTCAAATTATGTCAACAATTCAACTAGGGTGTCGCCATAGCAATAGAGGAAACAGGGAGTCTCTGTTGACAGAGAGGCCCGCTGTAACTTCCTCCGGCTCGTTCTGCGGGATACTGAGCTGTTCCAAGGCCAACTTGGAAATACACTATATTCCCAAGAGTATTCACTCATCCATCCAAGTCACTGAATTCAGGTGTTCCAATCACTTCCATGGCCACAGGTGTATAAAGCCGAGCCCCCTCGGCCTGCAGACTGCTTCTACAGACATCAGTGAAAGAATGGGTCGCTCTCAGGAGCTCAGTGAATTCCAGCATGGTACCGTGATCGGACGCCACCTGTGCAGCAAGTCCACTCATGAAATTTCCTCACTACTAAATATTCCACAGTCAACTGTCAGTAGGATTATAACAAAATGAGCCGAGTTTAAGACACAATCAAGTTTACAAACATTTAAACCTCTGAAACATATCACACCGATCACAATCTTTAAAAACAGCAGCATTTGTTTATTTGCGTCTCCTAGTAACAGGAGAAGACGAGAGTTTGCGCGAGTCTACGTGACTTCCATTTGGTATTTCGGCCCCCCCAAATAATCTGCAAAAAACGGATGAGGTGGTAAATGTTTTCTAATCTGTCCATACTTTAAAAGTCATGGAGTGACCCCAAGGCTTTAGATTACTCCTGCCTAATCCCATTAATGTGCATCTAATACTGTAGTCCAGTTGATGATGGTAGATAACGATGACAGAATAAGATCATATTAATGCACTCACAAGCAAACATCTGTGGAAACACAATGCATCTTAATTACCATGAAAACACACAAAATAGACTGACAGTGTCAATAAGAAATTTCAGAGTTTCACAGCTGAAATGATAAGCAATCGATACGTCTTTGAGCCTGATTCTGTGTTTGCAGATCATTTGTAAAAAGCAAAACAAACTTTTCATGATTTATATATAAATCATAAAGTACAGTAGTAATGAAATACATAATCAACAACAAATAAAACAATCCACACAAACACAAACACAGTTCCCTACCTAGTGTTTGGGAAAACTCCTCAGACAATCTTTAGCATGGGAGAAGGTTTCTCTCAGCCCCTTGTAGCTGCAGTGTAGTGGCACAGTGTAGAGTCGGTCCAGGCAGACTCATAGCTGTGGTATCAAGGCACTCAAGTGGACAGATGGGGAGGCCTTGATGTGTGTGATGTGTGATGAAGCATCATTTAAACGTCCAGCCCAGTAAAACCTCTTAGCAGTGGTGTAATATCACTCAAGCTGTTAGTTCAGGCAGCCTCATCGCTGTGGTGTAGTGTTGCTCAAGCAGCCACTCCAGGCAAACCACAAAGCTGTAGTGTTGCATCACTCAAGTGGCCAGTCTAGGCAGCCTCATAGGTATTGGTGGCTTAAGCGATGCAAGACCACAGCTATTTTATTAGAATGTTCATATATTATATACACATTTATCCAAGCATCTGTAGAGATGAGTTATGAAAAATCAAACACGTCAATCTATTTAGCATAAATTGAACAGAATACATGAAAAAGTTGAGTGGTTCACTGCGTCACCTCCTAAAACGGCAGGCACACACTTTCACTTTCATTTTCTGTCTGGAGTGCAGTAAGAATAGTAATTAAAACAAGACAGACTCTGTTCATCACTCAAATGAGACAAGTCCCAGGATTCTGACGTTGGATTTTTCACTTGTTGTACATAAAAAGCTGCTCATCTCCTTTTTGTTTGTTTGTTTGCTTGTTTTTATTTTATTTTTTATTTTCAGGTCTTCCTCTAACCCATTATCTTGATCAAATTGTAAGTCGAGCGTTTGGCAAATGCAATAAATGTAAACACAACACACGTCTGCTGTCCAAAGCACTTTTATTTTTGCATCAATGAAAATGACAAGAAATGGCAAAGCAAAGAGAGTATTAACACAAAATAGATCAAATGAAGAAGAAAGCGTCAAATTACATAAATGCTCTGTATTCTGAAATACTTTAGTCTGTTTTGTTCTGATAAATGATTTCTTAATTTCCTACACAATGTTTAACAATTTCTCCTGCATTTCAGACGTGCAGGTCACATTTTAAGTGTATTCTATGTATTTGGTATAAAGGCCATCTGCATCATATCATGAAAAATTATTTTAGAACTTGGAATGCATTTTTGACAAAAACAACATGACATGCAGAGTATGAGATTATTCAGGCTGTACTGGCTCCTCTTTTTCCTCACCAGTAAAAGCGCCTCACACTGCAAACAGCACAAAACCACTGAAAGCGCAATGGTTGTTATTGTCGTCAGTTATCTGACTGTCACTTCTGAGGTTAACATACACATGATCTCCTGGCTGTAGCAGCAGAGTAGCTCCGCCAACAGCGTACTGATTCGATCCTTGTGGCAATTTACTCACATCAAAAATTCTCTCCTCATTTTTCATCAAGCTTACAGCCAGCCTGCTTGACTTGCTGGAACCCACTACATTAAACCTGAAGTAATAGATGCCTCTGAGTGGAGCCGTGAAAACACCTGCAGGAGGAGAAACAGATGGATCAGTACAGCGTCTCTACACCACCAGAGAGAAGAACCAAACCAGATCAGACATCAGACACTGTCTCTGTACTGGCTGTGCATTTACCTGTGAGTGGATTGTATGCGTTTCCAATATTTGTGATTTGTTTTCTAAAAATCAGCGTGGATTCAACACTTAAAGGCCCGAAGTAGCCATTTAAGCCAGAAGCAAATGAGAACGCCACCTTCGGGATGTCTGTAAACAAACATGGATAGAGTCAGACCAAGGTTTCTTTTTCTGGATTCAAAACAGGTTTGGGTGGTTTGGGGGCCTTTTTTGTGGAAACCTAACTGCATGCAACACGAAGAAGAACATTTTGTAACATGGGTTGTGTTTTGGACCCCTTCCCTGAGCAGATACATCTGATGTATAAGAGAGAATTCAAAGAGAACTCAGTCAAAACTTGGTCTTCCGAGGATGTGAGTGAACTATTGTCACCTTCATTAGTATAATGTTGATTCAGCATTTGAGGCCTAGACATCGAGCTGGAACTTCTTTTTTGAGTCTGTGTGTGATGTTAAAACAAAGACGTATGACGTGAATCCGATAAACTCCAACGCAACACCTCTGAGTTCTGAATGATTATTTAAGGCTTTACAGGGGGACTCGCAGCCGTGCACTCTCGCCATATATTAGGCCTATTTGTCTCTTGACTTCGTTACTGTACATTTTATTTTAACAAAAAAATCTCATTGTAGCTGTTTTGGTGTGTTGAATTGCTGACAATCACAACCCCATTTGGACCTGCCCAGTCTGAAATGGCTTATTCCAACTCCTGCTCCTCCCTGGCTCCACCCCTCTATCATTACACACACCTGCAGATAGTTTATGGACATATAAACTGGTATACTTGGCCTTGGGCTTTGTGAGGTCTCTGAGGAGACACTACTGTAATGTTGAAAGAGCTTGGGCCCACAGAAGGTGGCAGCATTTCTAGATCCTGTTTATATATGGTTTATGGTAGAGGTGAGATGGGATTGGACCCAAGACTCCCATATATACCCCTTTGTTTAACCTGTATGTTCATGAAGTGTCTCTGTTGCTCTACTGAGCTCCAGGCCGTGTTACTTTGTGCTGGTATTTCATCTGTCTGGCCGTTGCCTTGTCTTTCTGGTTTTCCAATATGAATCTGCGTCTTATTTTGACCCCTGCTTGTCGCGAGTGTTGGACTGCCCCAAATAAAACCATTTTACTCCTGCAAACAACTTACATCTCCTGACCTGACCACAAACCCATTTTGTTAGATTGCCATTTTTTGTTGTTTGATTGTTTATTTTTGGGGTTTTATGCAGAAATACCACAATTTGCTCAGCTTTCTAATAAGGGATTAGAAAAATCATTTTTCTGTTCAACATGTAAGTCTTACTTGTAGACTCCTTTCTCAGCGCTTCCACAGTCAGTTCAGTAGAGTCCACTCTCCCCTTCAAAGCTGTGAAACACACAACAAATAAACAACTATCCAGACATTTAAACACAGAATCAGATTATTGACCAAATACACCCCCTTCATTAAAGCACTATTGAGAGCTTCAGTGCTAATGCGAGTAAAGACTGTAATGACGTTACACGGGACGTTTCAGCAGCAGGGTCAGTCTCGCAGGGGACCAGACAAGTATCCCGTCTATATATAAATAAATAAATGAGCTGAGTAATAAAAGTGACATCATGAACTGATACGTACAGACTGTATTTCAGTCATTGTTACTTGTCACACTAACAGACTTTCCTGCACTGATTCGAGCTTTCTTGATTTAAAGAGAAATTGTTGCTTATTATTATTATTATTATTATTATTATTATTATTATTATTCAACAATAACAATAATTTATAAATGATACATAAAGCCTCTCAGTCCAAAGCTAATCACCTGTCAGCAAATTTAATTAAGCACTTATTTAAAATAAACATTATTAAAATAAAACACTGTAAACAGGATGAAACTTTGTAGAACAATGTCAAACAATAAGAAAACATTCAAAAAATGTACTGAACTAATTTGTGGAGTTGCTTGACCTTCTTTTATGTCCATACAGGTTTTCAGGGTTCAGAAATATTCCGTTTTGTGAAAACTTGTTACCGGGGAACTTTTTTCAGTTGAGATCATTTAATTTACCTGCGTTTTGTTTCTTCAGCTCATCAATCTGGCTTTGACTGTACTTCAGCTGCTTGACCATGTCCTTCAGCTCACGAAAGAAGCAAGTTTGGTCCTCCACTGCGAGCTGGTCATCACCTCTCAAGAGCTGAACACAAGACACGAAAAACCAAAGCAAAACCAGAGTGGCCCTCATCCTGAGATAATTACTGTATAGAGAGTGAAAAGATTCAGTTGCGAACAGGTTGTATGTACGAGGCGATCGGCATCTGGTTCTTATATTGAGGAGCATGCTCATGTGACACACACACACACACACACACACACACACACACACACACACACACACACACACACCTCAGAAGGAGAAAATGCAGAAGTAGATTGCACAAGCTGAATTCTAAGTTTTCAGGGGGGCAGCTGATACACATATAGGTACCGCCAACAATACTAAGGTGTACACTATGCGACATGAACTTGTTTCTCCACTGTCTACGCTAAGAATTGACAGCCTTGCATTTAAGCATCATCTGTACCCTGTGCCATGGAATTTTCCCATGTTTTTCCTGTCAGTTGGTGGACCAAGAGGACAGTTAAATGAAATAAGTTGGAACATCTTTTCAGATTCTTCTGTCAACAAAAGACTGGCTTGAGTTCAGGATGTGAAAAGCCTACAGCTAGAACGTGTCCTCTACCTTCCCTGAAATGTGACCATTGTTAAAGTGGCTACCAACTGCAAAAGCAGTTCACTTGAAACGAAGGACGACTCCCATGCTGATGTTCATAAAAATGCTGCTCTGGCAAGTCTCTGCTCTGGCATGAGGATCAGAATGTAGAATATGAAAATTGTGTTTTTGCTGTAGAGCCAGTCTCAATGGAAGAAATAGAGCCCATCAGAAGATGGATTGAAATGACTGCTGTTGCTGTTGTATTTCCAAGGAATACTGCTGGCCAAAAATGGCTGAAACAAAAAAAATTCCAATGGGCTTCACATCAAATTCATAAGATGCTTGGACCCATTTATGCATTGACGATACAGGCCCCTCACCTCAGAGCACAGGCCATATGTGCAGGGAAATTCACTCAAAAAGGCCCAGAATATGCTGTAACTCTCGCTAGGATGAGGTGATTTGAACAAAACATGCAATTTGCTGGGATGCGCTTGTGTCAGACCAATGAGGTAGGCGAGGAACGTTCAAGAACATGGGGCGATTACACACATGTCGACGTATGTAGGGTATTTTTTTGGTTCAGAATGCTTCGTCCTAACAGGAGTTACAGCAGAATACTCAGGGCCTCTTTTGAGTAAATCTTCTGGTGTATCTTCATTATCATCAACTATTTTAGTCATTGGATGGAGGCTTTTCCATGTAGGACAACTCCACAATTGCTGACAAATGTCTTAAGCATGTTTCTCTTGCTGGGGAATTCCCACGTCCAAAAAGTGAAAAAGGAAAATGATGAATTTCTGTCATACTGCCATCATCATCATGCCTCATCATCTGCAGTCTTCCAGATATGTTGACATGGTAAAGGGACTAATAAAGACCAAACGCTATATGTGGGAGCAGTTGGAGATCAAAGCCGATGCTGCAATTCAAAGAATTGAGTTGGCCAATATTGAAATTAGTTCTATGGGTAAGACGTGCACATTGTCTTCTGCTGCATTTCAATCTAAGAGAGAAGCTCATTTAATCTATACATCACATGCTGCTTGTTTAGATGCTATTTGATGGAGATATACGTCCCCAATTTAAACCCATGGTAGCTACATTATTCAATTCTTTGCAGGTACAGTCTGATGATCACAGTTAGGTTCATAATTACGGATGAATAAAAGTTTCCATTGTGCAATATTTTCTATGGCGGTTTAACCATGTCTGTGGTTTTGAAAGTAATGGCTAGACAAACAATGACTACTGAGAAAGTTGCAACACAACTGGCTATAACTGATATTCACCATGAATCTCTAAATTCTTCATGTTAATGAAGTTCTTGGTTGTGACTTTCCCAAAGAAGCATTATTTGATACCACAAACACATTTTAGGGATGTTCATCGTTCATGGTGTCGTGCCTCAGATGTTAATTATACTAAAATTCCTAAAACAAAAGGGCAACATTGCAGATGCTGTCATCATACAAGCACTCAATGTTTTTAAGTTGAATGTGATGTGAGATTAATGACTCGATTTCTTAAGAAGTGTGCTTGCAAAGGAGAAGCGGAAGGATATTGAGCATTATTTATTCCCTTAATATTATATTTGGTGAATGGAACAGCAAAGTAATACCCTCCTGGTAGGGTTAAAGACCCAGGCTAACTCAATCCAAAAAATCCTCCATGACAAAAATCCTCCAGGACACAGAAAACCATGTATCCTGCCCGGGACCGGTGCAGTGCCATATACCACCCAGTGTGGGCTCAGTAACCAAAATCTTTGATATGGGTTGGTCCCTCTCCTACTAAGGCGTTGCACAGGGTGAGAGGTGCTGGGCAAGTATAGGGATACTCAGTCAGTGGTGTCCCCAGCTGGCTGCTGTGCAATTAGGGTTTGTCCCACTTAGAGGAGAGGGTCACTTCAATATGAATTAAAATCACAGGGAGGTGTGTGCTTATGCACTGAACATCAGGTCGGAGTGTTTGGCCTTCTTGGAGCGAGTGGGTTGGGTTCTGAAAAGGGCCACACCTACAGACTCCATAGTCTTGCTGGGAGACTCCAATGCTCATTTTGGCAATGACTGGGAGAGCTGGAGAGGTGAGATTCGGAAGAATGGCCTGCCCGATCGACACTCAAATGATGAATTGTAATTTAACTTCTGTGCTAGGCATAGATGAACCATAACTGACTCCAACTTTGAACATAAGGATGTTCATAAGTGTACATGGTACCAAAGCTCCTTGGGTCATAGGTCAATGATCGACTTTGTTGTCGTTTCATCTGACTTGGTATTATATGTTCTGGACACTCGGGTGCAGAGAGGTGCAGAGCTGTCAACAGGGATGGCAGGGAAGATTGATGATCAGACTCGGTAGGCCCAAGTGAATAGTGAGGGTGTGCTGAGAATGACTGTCAAAAAGCCCCTTTTTGGAATGATTTTAACTGAAGCCAGAGCTTTTCTCATGTTCCACAGGAGGTAGGGGAGATGGAGTCTGAATGGACCCTGTTCAAAACCTCCATTGTGGAATCTGCCAGGCATAGCTGTGGCCAAAAGTGTGTTAGTGTGTCAGAGCGGTAACCCAAGAACCACCTGTTGGACAACGGGGATAAGGGAGGCCGTCAAGCTGATGAAAGAGGCCTGGAGGACTCCCAACTGTGCAGACAGGTACCGACAAGTGAAAAAGGTGGCAGTGGCAATGGCGGCGGTAGCAGCGTCAAGGAGGTTCTGGACAACTGTCCTCCAACTCAAGAGCGGTGACTTCGCCCAAGCTGCATTTGGCAGGGATGCAGAAACTGACTTCAAATCAAAATGTTGTCGGTCGGCGGAAGGAGCACTTTGAAGAACTCCTTAATCTGAGAGATGTGCCTCCTTCATGGGAGTCAGGGCCAGAGGCTTCTGGTGTTTCAGCTGCCATTTTCCTGGTGGAGGTCAGTAAGGTAGTGTGGACGAAACCAGTCCTGCGTGTTCGTTGATGCAAAACAGATGAGACGAGTAGACCAGACTGAAGTGAAACAAACCGTTTTATTACAGAATTCTGGAGAGGTTACAAACAGAGAACATGCACCATGTATCTCCCAAGTAAGCTCTGACCCCTTCTCATCTGACTCCCTTTTTTATAGTCGCATGACCGCTCCTCCCTTACCCAAGATTCCATCAAGTCTCCAATGTGTGCGTGAGCCCAGCTCACCAATCTATACCATAAAAGTTTAAGTATGTGCTCAGATGTGAGCGCGTCTGCAAGGTCAGCTTAAGGTATTCCCTGTGTTTATCAACTCCCCCCGTTTTCCAGACAATGGCTCTGCTTATCTGACAAGATGAAACACATGTGTAGTGTGCTAATCCCAGTGTCTACTACTATTAGCTTTGAGGTATTTCCTGTTATGTGACGTCCTTGTGTATTCCACCTTTAGTCAGCACACAGCCTTATGTGCTGACTCTTAGCTCTTAGAATTGGACAATGTGACCACTAAGCTTTCAATGCTAAATATAAGCTTTCTTTAATAAATCTTAAAAGAGTAATATGAACAATAATAAGGCTAATAATTCCGCAGTAGTTGGCAAGCTCCTCAGTGGCAAGGCTCTAGGGGTGGGTGAGATTCGTCCAGAAATGTTTCAGGCTCTGGATGTTGTAGGGCTGTCATGGCTGACCTTCCTATGCAACATTACATTGATCTCGGGAACAGTACCCTTGGACTGGCAGGGTGGGGGTCCCTATTTTTAAGAAAGGGCATCGAAGGGTGTGTGCCAGCTACTGGGGTATCACACTGCTCAGCCTCCCTGGGAAAGTTTATGCCAAGATGCTGGAAAAGGGACTCCAACCGATAGCTGAACCTCAGATTGAGGAGAAACAATATGGTTTGTCCCATGGCTGGGACAGAATGGACTAGTTTTTCACCCTCTCCCAGATTGTTCAGGAAGCATGGAAGTTTGCCAACCAAGTCTACATATGTTTTGTGGATTTGGAGAAGGTTTACGACTGTATTCCCTGAGATATCACTCTCTTCCCCCTACACAGTTATCCTTGCTGCACCCCCTCTTCTGCACTCAGTGTGCTACCCTGCCCTTCTTCCACATTCACTAAACCTAAAATGACCATTATGGAAAAAGTATTTCCAACACACACATCTAATTTAGGTTCACTACAGTTAGTATGTTGGGACTCTCCGGTTGTCTTATGCAGTGGCACTCTGGTGCATCATGCATTCGGAGCCACCTATGGAGGAAGCAGACTCAATCTCCAGAATGCTCTAGGAGATCAGGTGATGAAACGCTCGCAAGAGAACTCCCAACACCGCTCCTATGAGAGCTCACGATTACCTGATTACTGGCATGTTTCACCTGCGTTGTAATGCACGTGATTATTTAAGCCCAGGCTTATAGGTAGTTCATTGTGGAGTATTGTTTCTTGGAGATCTACTGAGTGTTTAATAATCATTTGTGCATCAACCCTGTGATTTGTTTGACAACCTCTGACTTCTGCCTAGCCCTTCTTGTACCTTTGCCAGTGTGTGTTGGATTTTTTTTTTTTTTTTTTTGTGACCATTTCCTGGACTTTGACTTTGTATGTTTTGCCCCTTATTGACAACTGTTGATTTAACTTCATTAAGTCACCTTTTGTCTTTCATCTGTGCTCGTCTGCGATTCTGTGAACCTTACAGAATACTTTGTCACCGTGCAGATGGTGGATCATGAAGCCTTTTGAAAGGCTTTCACTGAGCAGGGACAACTTCTCTGTAGACATCAGTAGGTGCTGTCCGGAGTCACTCATTTGCTGGAATCACTTGCTAATCAGCCATCTGATCGGCAGGCTTAGCTGGGGCAACTGGTAAACAGTGTTAAGGAGATGACCAATCAGTTCCAGACTATGAGCCTCTCGCCACAGCCAGAACCTAGTGCACCTACCAACGAGGCAGCTGGGCAGTCATCTGCAGCTTTCCTGGTTAGTAAAATGTTTAAGTTTTAAGTTTGATTGACACTTTTTAATCCCACAAATGGGGAAATTTCACCTCCGTATTTAACTCCTGTGTGAAGTGAAACGCCACATACACATTAGTGAGTGCACTCGGGGGCAGACAAACCAGACAAGTTCGAAGGGAACCCTGACAAATGCAGGGGTGTTCTGTTAGTGTGCGGTATTTTGAGAACTCTCCAATGGGTTCGAATCAGGCCAAGATCCATCCATCCATCCATCCATTTTCTAAGCCGCTTCTCCGTCAGGGTCGCGGGGGGGTGCTGGAGCCTATCCCAGTAGTATCAGGCCAAGATTCTTTGTAGTATTGTGTTTATCAGTTAAAGTGCTCGACTGGTCCACAGCTAGTTGGTCTGCTTTATGCCACCTTCACAATTCTGTGAACCTTACATGGTGATGGTAATGCAAACAAAACTGAATGTTCTTATGAAAGAGCTTCTATTGTGCAAGACTTCCTTTAGTGGTTTAACCGTGTGCTTGGTGTTGAAATGAATGGCTAGACAATGACTAATGATAAGGTTGCAACATGACTGGCTATGATAACAGATTCACCATGACTCCCAATGAAGATCTTATGACACCACAAACACATTTTTAGAGATGTTGGTGTAAGAGCCCAGGCTGTGCTGCAGGCCGCCAGCAGATGAGGGAGGTGAAACAAGTTCAGGAGACTTTAATTCCCAGAAATCCTGGGCTGATTAGGCCCAACCTGACACACCTGTGGATGCCTCTACTTAAGGCCGTGGCAAGCAGCTCTTTTTCTTACCTTTTGTGGAGGATAGAGCGGTACGGTATTTAGCCCAAGTGAGTATTTAAACAAGCAAATTGAAAAGCGGACCAGAAAAAGTGAGAATTTACATTTATGGCATTTGGCTGACAGTTTTCCAGAGCGACTTACAACTTGATCATTTTACACAGGTAGATTAAGTTGGTCTTAGGAGTCTTGCCCAAGGACTCTTATTTGGTATAGTGTAGGGTGTGGGGATTGAACCCCATGGTAGAAGGTGGAGATGTTACCCACTGCACTAGCCACCCACCCAAAACTGCTTAAAAGCCCAAAAAGAAGGCTTAAAACAAGAAATGGCTCCAAGCCATACAGAAGTGTTTGCTCCACAAAGAGCAAGTAGTCTAAACAAAGCTGACCTTCCCCTCATAAATACAAAGAAAGTGTTTTCCAGTTCTCTTTAATTTCACTTTTTCCATCTCGGCCTTTGTTTGACCACACTGCTTTCAGCATTCCCTATGTTTTTCCTTTTTTTGCTTTTTTTAATTCCCATTAAATTAAGGGGGTTTTCCTGTTTTTGGTATATACTTATTGATGAGAAACTCAGCTGGAAAGATAAAAATAGCTTGGACAAATTTAAATCTGTCATCGAAACAAAACCTTGCATCTCCAAAATGGTAATATTATAGGAGGAGGATAAAAAAGTGAGCCAATGGAACTAGAGCCCAAGCCCATAAAGACAATAAAATGATACCTTTTTGGGGGCTGTGAATGGAAGTTAACAGAAGGTAAAGATGATCATAGGAGAGTGGGCATGTGTGTTTTTCAGCCATCAGGTGTGGAGTTTTTAAATTTGTTTTTAACTCAAGGACAAGGTGTGCGGTTGGAGTGACAAATGGTTTCAAGGTGAAGGTAGGGTTACATCAGGGATCAGCTTTGAGCCCCTTCTTGTTTGCAATGGTGATGGAAAGGTTGACAGATGAGGTCAGGCAGGAGGCTCCATGGACCATGATGTTTGCAGATGACATTGTAATCTGTGGTGAGAGTAGAGAGCAGGTGGAAGAGAATCTGGAGAGGAGAAGAATGAAGGTCAGTAGAGACAAGACGGAATACATGTGTGTGAATGAGAGGGAGGCAGGTGGAAAGGTGAAGATGCAAGGAGTAGAGGTCGTAAAGGTGGATGACTTCAAATATCTGGGATCAACCAACCAGAGCAATGGACAGTGTAGAAAAGAGGTGAAGAAGATGGTACAGGCAGGATGGAGTGGGTGGAGACGGGTGTCAGGGCCGATGTGTGACAGAAGGATAGCAGCAAGAGTGAAAGGGAAGGTATATAAGACAGTATTGTTTGGACATGTGTTGAGGAGGAATAGTGGATATATTGGGCAAAGAATGTTGGAGATGGAGTTGGCAGGTAGAAGGAGAAGAGGTAGACCTCAGAAGGTTTATGGATGTAGTGAAGGTGGACATGGAGATGATTGGTGTGAAAGTAGAGGAGGCAGTGGATAGGGCAAGATGGAGGCAGATGATCCGCTGTGGCATCCCCTAAAGGGAGCAGCCGAAAGAAGAAGAGTGATGTGAATGCATCAAATAAAAAATAAAAAAATGACCCTTGCTGTTCACCTTTCACTCTGTAGTTCAGAAAGATAACCAAGGATGCAGCAGAAACACAGTGCAGATAGTGTTTTGGACTTTGTATTGTTTCTCACACACACACACACACGTTACAGGACGGCAGGGACGTGGACCCAAGGGTGTTTGATGTAATGTGTTGGTGTACTGGGGTGTTTGAGTGGGAATATGGTGACTACACGGAGATGTGGTGGTACAGAACAAGGCTCAAACCACTGATGTACTGATTGGCAATCCAAGGAGTTACAGCGGCGAAATAAAAAGGTGGGAAAAAGGCAAAGGGAGGGGATGCTGAAGCCGTGTGCTCAAACAAAGGTGAAATAAAAGATAAATCAGAAAACAAAGACACTTCCACTGTTTTATGGGAGGAAGGTAGACTTTGTTTCACCTGTTTGCTCTTTGTGGGGCAAACACCTTTTGTTTCGCTTGGAGTCGTATCTTGCTCAAGCCTTCATTTGGGTTTTAAATAGATTTGGGACAACTTCTCTCTGGTTTTTCTGCCCTCTTTTCTTTTCTGTTTAAATACCCACCTGGGTTAAATACCATATCAGGCACCCCTCTACAAAGGTCTGACAAAGGATCACAATTTGCCACAGCCTTAAGTAGAAGAGTCCACAAGTGTGCCAGGTTGGGTCTAATCAGCCCGAAGGCTTCTGGGAATTGGAGTTCCCTGAATGTATGGCACCTCACCGTGGTTGCCCTCTGCTGATGCTGGTGATGGAAACACATTCAACAAACACATTCAACAAAATGGTCCAAAGATCACAAACAGCCAGTACTGGTTTTCAGACTTATCCCTTCCATACAGAGATCTGGTACCAAGTATAATAATAAAGTAACTGTATAGTCAATATGGGAAAAGCTCTATATCAATATCTATACACAATCCATAACACCATCCCATCACACGCATATGAATGGCTATGGCTTTGCTGGGCTTAAAAAAAAAGCTGCGTCAGTCACAAATGCATATGTGGACATATTTCTATTTTGTGATCTATTTACACAAAGTTAGGTTAGTTCATCATTTATGTTGAACAGACTCTCCCAAAGTTTTACGCTGTTGCGCTGACGTTGAACCGTGTGCTGCACTGGGTTGGTATGACCAACAGGTCAAAACCAGCTCTAAACAAAGTGACCGCTGGGCCCTGATTGGTGCTCTGGCTTTGCGCTTCTTTCGTTTTGACATGTTACTTTTTTATACACACAGAAATATGCACTATATTACACGAAGTAACCAGGGTCCTCTCTGTGTGGAGTTTGCATGTTCTCCCCGTGTCTGCGTGGGTTTCCTCCGGGTTCTCCGGTTTCCTCCCACAGTCCAAAGACATGCAGTCAGGCCAATTGGACATGCTAAACTGCCCCTAGGTGTGAGTGTGTGAGTGACTGTCTGTGTCTGTGTGTCTGCCCTGCGATGGACTGGCGACCTGTCCAGGGTGTATCCTGCCTTCCGCCCGAAGACTGCTGGGATAGGCTCCAGCTCCCCCCCGCGACCCTGACGGAGAAGCGGCTTAGAAAATGGATGGATGGATGGATTACACGAAGTATTCGGTCGTCTGCCTTCACACACATATGAACTTGAGTGACATCAGATTCTTAATCTATAGGGTTTAATATGATGTCGGTCCACGCTTTGCAGCTATAACTTCTGCTATAATAGCTTCAACTCTTCTGGGAAGGCTTTCCACAAGGGTGAGGAGTGTGTTTATGGGAATTTTTTTTTCTTCCAGAAGCACATTTGTAAGATCAGACACTGATGTTGGATGAGAAGGTCTGGCTCACAGTCTCCACTCTAATTCATCCCAAAGGGGTTCTATTGGGTTGAGGTTACGACTCTTTCTGTACCTTGTTTTGTGCCCTGGCACGCAGTCATTTTGGAACAGGAAGCGGCCATCCCCAAACTGTTCCCAAAAACTGGGAGCATGAAAGTGTCCCAAATATCTTGGTCTCCTAAAGCATTTAGAGTTCCTTTCACTGGAACTAAGGGGCCGAGCCCAACTCCTGAAAAACAACCCCACACCATGATCCCCCCTCCACCAAACTTTACACTTGGCATGTATGTCCCATGTTCCCTGAAGTGGTGAGAACTGGCGTGTGACTGGCTAAATCCCACTGTTGCACAAAGTTGCTTCTGGTCAACAGACACAGTTTTGCATATTCTCATAACTGAAAATGATGCTGAATGTTAAAGAGATGTTTGAAAGTGCCCTCTAACAGTTAGTATGACCAAAAACGTGCTTTTTTACTGACCCAGTCAAACTCTGCCCTTCATTGTTAACCCTGTCAGTGTCCTTAAATATGTACAATGTTATTATAAAGTGATGAGAATGTTTGTTGCCCTGAGGCAACATTGTGCAGTAGAGGGTTAATGGACATATCAGACAGCTATTATACCTAAGCCTATAATACACTAAGACATTTAGTATTCAGTAACTACAAGGACTGACTGGCTGAGTTATTTTTGGGTGATAGAAGTTTAAATAAAACTTTGGGCCCACTGTAATCACAGTAGAACTACATTTAAATGTCAATTCCAGTGAGAAAACCCTAAAGAGGTTATTATTTTTACAATAGGAACTGGAGTTTTTGTAGTGATGGTAGTGTCATAGTTTGCTGCATTGTGGCCTGGACGTCTTGTCATCACTACACCAGCAAATTCTAAAGGAAAATGTCAGGACAGCTGACTGTGAGCTGAAACTCAAATTGTGGGTCATGCACCAAGCCAACGTGCAGGACGAATAAACAGTTACGGGAAACATTTAGTTGCAGTTATTGCTGCACAAGTGGGTCAAACCAGATACTGAAAACAAAGGTTCACACACTTTTGCCACTCACAGATACATTGTACAGCATATATATCCAGAGTGCTTCTGCAAACAGTGAAAGAATGGGTCACTCTCAGGAGCTCAGTGAATTCCAGCGTGGTACTGTGATCGGACGCCACCTGTGCAGCAAGTCCAGTCGTGAAATTTCCTCACTACTAAATATTCCACAGTCGACTGTCAGTGGGATTATAACAAAGTGGAAGAGATTGGGAACGACAGCAGCTCAGCCACGAAGTGGTCGGCCACGTAAAATGACAGAGCGGCGTCATCGGATGCTGAGGGGCATAGTGCGCCTCATAGGGTGAAGAAATTTCACAGTTTGCCTCTCACTCAGTCTTTTTTTTTAAACATCTTTTCGTGGCGTGATGCCACAGTCACCGAGATCGGCTTCTGCGTTCTTCTTTTTGCAAGTGTGAAGACCAACTTCTGCATTTTCTTGTCCTGAAGGGGGGGGGGGGGGGTATCTGTGCATGTTCCACTATATAAGAATCAGATGCTCATTGCCTTTTACATTCACCCCATTTTCACCTGAGCTCCTCCACTCTACACACATCTCAAACAAAACATCTCAGGATGAGGGTCAGCGTGGTTCTGCTTTTGCTCTGCTTGTCTTCTGTTCATCTCCACAGAGCTGTTGACCAGCTGGTTGTGGGGGACGAGCAGACTGAGTTCAACCAAAGCCAGATTAAAGAGCTGAAGAAACAAGACACAGGTAAATCAAATGATCTGAAAGCTCCCCAAACAACCTTTTTTCACAATGGCTTTGACTTGTTTTGCTTCAGACCGTAGCGCTGAATGAACATCTATGAAGGTCATACAGTTCCACAAGTTTAAAAAATCGAATGAAATTTGATTGAAAAATTCAGATAATTTTATTCTGCACTTCATTGCTTGTTGTTCCACATTGTTTCATGCTGTTAATAAAGTTTGTAATGTCATAATGATCCACATCCATTTGTACTATGTAAGACTGTTGTGTTAAAGCCATAAAAAAAGGTGCTGTTATATATATATATATATATATATATATATATATATATATATATATATATATATATATATATATATATATATTTTTTTTTTTAATCTTTTTATATCTTATTAGAATATATATAAAATGGTCCATTTGGTACTTCATTAGAAAACTGAGCAACATTTGATAAGAGAGCTTTTTGCAATGATCAGGTCAGTAGTTCTTCAACCCACTCTGTACATCCCTCTCATGGGAAGAGATCAAGTACATGTTTCTGTTTGCAAACACGGCAAAGGTGGCGTTCTCATATGCTTCAGGCCTAAACGGCGATTTTGGGCCTCACAGCTCTGACGTTACAGTGGTTTTCCACAAAAAAATCACAGATGTTGGAAAAGCATATGATACAGTCACAGGTAAATGCAGTCACTCCAGTGACAGTGTCTGATGTCTGGTCTGGTCTGGTTCTTCTCTCTGGTGGTGTAGAGACGCTGTACTGATCCATCTGTTTCTCCTCCTGCAGGTGTTTTCACTGCTCCACTCGAGGCGTCTATTACTTCAGGTTTAATTTACTTGGTTACAGCATTTCTCACAGGCTGGCTGTATGTTTGTACAAAAATGAAATGAAAATTTTAGACGTGACTAAATTCCCAAAAGGAGAGTATAAATACGCTGTTGGTGGAGCCACTCTGCTGCTGCAGAAAGGAGATCGTGTCTATGTTGTGCTCAGAGAACAAAGTCAGGTTTTTGACAACATCGACAACCATAGCACTTTCAGTGGTTTTCTGCTGTTTCCTATGTGAAGTGCTTTTACTGGTGAGGACAAATTCTGCATTCGAAGTTCTAAGACTTCATTTCACAATATACAGCCTTTGGCTTCTGTAGCTGATACGTTTCAGAGTGCATATAAAATGTGACCTGCATTTTTAAAATGTGGGAGAGATTATTAAACAATAAATAACATTAAGTGCCAGAAATCATTGAACCGGGTAAAAACAGCCACTATAAGTAGATCAGAATACAGAACAATTATGTAGCTTGATGCTTTCTTCTTTACTCGAAATATATTACAACTTTCTCTGCTTTAAGTTCCTCACCATTCCTTGCCATTTCTAGCATCACAAAAATGTGGTAAAAATGCTTCATGTCCATAAAGTATCATTTTGTACCGCACAAGTGTGTTGTGTTTATTTCCTAAAGTGACGTTTGTCATTGAAAGCAAGTGGCCCTATGATCAAAATGTGTGTGTAGTGATTCCAGAGGAAGCTGAACTGAACATGCAGGGAAATTTTAGCCCTTTAATTCATTTGGTAGTGTAGTTGGCAATATTACTGCTCTTCTCATAGAAGACTGGGGTTTGATTATCTATCAGACTGAACACACCTATATACCAATAAGAGTCCTTGGGCAAGACAGATAATACAATACAACAGTGACTCTATGTAAGAAGATCTGGCAAATGTGTGTAAATGTAAAAAATATGGGCTAAAATTTAGTTTTGGATTTGTGCTCCAAATAATATTCACTAAGCCTTCATATAGGTGCATATAAATTAGCACAACTTTTTCCCATGAATGTGTTTCTGATTGGAGTCCAGTTGGAGATGGGAAATAGTTCATGTACACATGCTCACTAGAAAATGACTGAAGAAGCAGGACGCATCTTATTTACCATGAAAACACATATCGCTGTTGTTGGAATCTCCAAAATGGTATTTTTCCAGGACAAGGAAAAAACATTTATTTTCAATGTAAGTTAAAGGATCCAGACTTTGTTCCAAGTTATTTTGGCCCATTTCTTTGGGTTCAATTATCATGAAATTTACACACAATGCAAAGGGCCACAGGCACCTTCAAATTATGTCAACAATTCAGCATTTGTTTATTTGCGTCTCCTAGTAACAGGAGAAGACGAGAGTTTGCGCGAGTCTACGTGACTTCCATTTGGTATTTCATCCCCCCCAAATAATCTGCAAAAAACGGATGAGGTGGCAAATGTTTTCTAATCTGTCCAGACTTTAAAAGTCATGCAGTGACCCCAAGGCTTTAGATTACTCCTGCCTAATCCCATTAATGTACATCTAATACTGTAGTCCAGTTGATGATGGTAGATAACAATGACCGAATAAGATCATATTAATGCACTCACAAGCAAACAACTGTGGAAACACAATGCATCTTAATTACCATGAAAACACACAAAATAGACTGACAGTGTCAATAAGAAATTTCAGAATTTCACAGCTGAAATGATAAGCAATCGATACGTCTTTGACCCTGATTCTGTGTTTGCAGATCATTTGTAAAAAGCAAAACAAACTTTTCATGATTTATATATAAATCATAAAGTACAGTAGTAATGAAATACATAATCAACAACAAATAAAAATATAGCCGCAAGCGGCGATGAGCGGGTTCAAGCACATACAAGCGGTACCAGCCCTTCAGCAGTTTAGCCCATCAGGCGTAAAAAGGCCTCAAGCTGTTAGAATCTTGTTCAGAGGCCAAGCGAATAGAACCGAAATAATGTCAATTCATCAAAAGGCCTTCAGTTTGCATAAACAGCAAGAAGAGGTCTTTATGCACATTATGTTTCCATTCATATGTACTGAGCTACACTGGTTTGTAGAACATAGATGTCAGAACTACATGACCATTGGCAGCATTTCTCACACCGTACCACTTGCACGGTGGACTGGTTCAGTATTTAACCCGTTGACTTGATGTAGGCCATAGTGAGGCCTAATGCAGTGATAATGGGCCCTTTAGGTGTAGAGCAGCTCAGTGAAACTGGGTCAGAATCAGTCAAAAGGCCTAAATATGATATCAGTATTGATCACGGACTAAAACCATAGATGTTCACCAGGTTTTGGTCAGAATGACCTTTTGACCTTTGTATAATAGGCCTTTGTATAGTGAAATCTTTGAACAAATAAGGCAAAATACCAGACAAGCCGTACAATTTTTGACATGACATGCAATTAGAAAGTTGTTCAGGTGAGTGAACTGAGTCATATGGCACCAATTGTTTGTTGATCAACCTTGTAATAACATTGTAATAGCAATTTATTTGATTTTGAAGTGTTTTTGAGTGGTGAAGTGCCCCCTAAAGGCCTATCTGGACAAAAAGTTGCATGCACCCTTACAGTCTCAGTGTGCAATGATGCTTAAAGTGTGGAGGTGATCTGCCTAATGTTCGAGTTACAGTAAATCAAGTTAGAAATGCCAAGACTGCAGTAATTAGTTGACTGATCCACATGACCCTGAGTCGAAAACTCAAAATTCTTTTGATAATTCTTTACCTAGAGAGGCCCCAGAATTATTCTAGACCAAATTTGAAAAGTTTAGATCAAAATCCAGAGACTAGTTTGAAAAAGAGCATTTTCAAACAGGTATCAACTACTAAAAAACTATGCACTTTTTTAATAAACATGTATAGGCCAAATTGTTTGCCATAATGCGCTTAATGGGCCTATAGGTGAAAATTGTACATATATTGTAATAACATGTAATAACATGAGAATTTCGTGAATAGCGCCATCCAGTGGCCAAATATTTTGAAACTTGGTAGATTGTTAGAAAATGGTTACATATAGACATCTGTCAAGTTTCATGATGATTGGTCAATTGTAAGCCTGTCAAAAGGCCTGTTGAATGCTTATTGGCCGATGGCGGCCGCAAATTTAGACGTATCCAATTGTCCTTAAAATATGACTTGTATTGTCAACATAGGATGCTGCATGCAAAGTTTCAACTTGATTGGATGTACGGATGCTGAGAAAATGCCCTGTTTTTATTGCTCTGCCCCCTAATTACATATGCATATATAAATTACATGTCTACCTCAGAATGACCTCGGAACGTGATCTGTCAAGTTTGAAATTTTTTGGCGGAAAGAGTCTTGAGTTACAGATTTTTTCAATTAATTCTTAATTAATATTAATTTATCCAGACGTGTTCATTTGCATATGGCAGCCATGTTGTATGGAAAACTCAAAATGTTTTTTATAAGTATTCATCTATAGGCTCCTCTGAATTTTTTGAGCCCAAATACATCGGGATTGGGCAAAAATTGGCGGACTAGTTTGCAAAAGTAGATTTCGCATATTTTGCAGTATTGCGAAAAATGTAAGTGGGCGGAGCTAAACGGTCCAAACACAAAAGTGGTTTGTTTGGACCCAAGGAACCCAGAAAAAAATATGGCTCGTTGGGCAAAAATCTGATTTAGGAGATACAGGCCCAAACGCGTTGACCTTCGCTATAGCGCCCCCTTGTGGCGGACTGGGCTGATTTCTTGCGCCTGAGTAGCGGGAGGGACTACTACCAAGTGACCAAGTTTCAAGTCTGTAGGACTTATGGTTTGGGCTGTGCGTTCCGTTTCATGCCAGAAAAAGAATAATAAGAAAAAATCTTGACAAAAATAATAGGGTTCTTGCACTGCATGCTTGAACCCTAACAATCCACAATGCACACAAACACAGTTCCCTACCTAGTGTTTGGGTAAACTCCTCAGACAACCTTCAGCATGGGAGAAGGTTTCTCTCAGCCCCTTGTAGCTGCAGTGTAGTGGCACAGTGTAGAGTCGGTCCAGGCAGACTCATAGCTGTGGTATCAAGACACTCAAGTGGACAGATGGGGAGGCCGTGATGTGTGTGATGTGTGATGAAGCATCATTTAAACGTCCAGCCCAGTAAAACCTCTTAGCAGTGGTGTAATATCACTCAAGCTGTTAGTTCAGGCAGCCTCATCGCTGTGGTGTAGTGTTGCTCAAGCAGCCACTCCAGGCAAACCACAAAGCTGTAGTGTTGCATCACTCAAGTGGCCAGTCTAGGCAGCCTCATAGGTATTGGTGGCTTAAGCGATGCAAGACCACAGCTATTTTATTAGAATGTTCATATATTATATACACATTTATCCAAGCATCTGTAGAGATGAGTTATGAAAAATCAAACACATCAATCTATTTAGCATAAATTGAACAGAATACATGAAAAAGTTGAGTGGTTCACTGCGTCACCTCCTAAAAAGCAGGCACACACTTTCACTTTCATTTTCTGTCTGGAGTGCAGTAAGAATAGTAATTAAAACAAGACAGACTCTGTTCATCACTCAAATGAGACAAGTCACAGGATTCTGACGTTGGATTTTTCACTTGTTGTACATAAAAAGCTGCTCATCTCCTTTTTGTTTGTTTGTTTGCTTGTTTTTATTTTATTTTCAGGTCTTCCTCTAACCCATTATCTTGATCAAATTCCCACGTGAAAAAGGAACCCATTAATCTATGATGATGATGATGATGATGATGATGATGATGAATTTCTGTCATACTGCCATCATCATCATCATGCCTCATCATCTACAGTCTTCCAGATATGTTGACATGGCAAACAGACTAATAAAGACCAAGCGCTATATGTGGGAGCAGTTGGAGATCAAAGCCGATGCTGCAAGTCAAATAATTGAGTTGGCCAATATTGAAATTAGTTCTATGGGTAAGACGTGCGCATTGTCTTCTGCTGCATTTCAATCTAAGAGAGAAGCTCATTTAATCTATACATCACATGCTGCTTGTTTAGATGCTATTTGATGGAGATATACGTCCCCAATTTAAACCCATGGTATCTACATTATTCAATTCTTTGCCGGTACAGTCTGATGATCACAGTTAGGTTCATAATTACGGATGAAAAAAAAAAGTTTCCATTGTGCAATATACCACAAACACATTTTAGGGATGTTCATCATTCATGGTGTCATGCCTCAGATGTTAATTATACTAAAATTCCTAAAACAAAAGGGCAACATTGCAGATGCTGTCATCATACAAGCACTCCATGTGTTGAATGTGATGTGAGATTAATGACTCGATTTCTTAATAAGTGTGCTTGAAAAGGAGAAGCGAAAGGATATTGAGCATTATTTATTCTCTTAATATTATATTTGGTGAATGGAACAGCAAAGGAAGAATTGCACTGTACAGTGTAGTTGCCTGTTCTGCTGTGCATATGACAAAACTCTTGAATCTTGAATCAAAATACTTTGAAAAAGTAGCTCTGGCTCCCAGATGTCTTTCACTGAGTACATTTTCCTTTTTGTTTTTAAGTACATATACATTCATGGTCTGTTTTCAACATGGTCTGTTTCATGTCAAGTTGTTTTCCTTCCTGAATCAGGGCCTTGCTGTGGCAGAAGGGCTTGTGTGGTCCAGGGATCTTCAGACCCAAGTCATCTGGAGCAATATGCTCCTGGTAGGGTCTTCCAAGACGTACATGCTTGGGTTAAAGACCCAGACTAACTCAATCCAAAAAATCCTCCATGACAAAAATCCTCCAGGACACAGAAAACCATGTATCCTGCCCGGGACCGGTGCAGTGCCGTATACCACCCAGTGTGGGCTCAGTAACCAAAATCTACGATATGGGTTGGTCCCTCTCCTACTAAGGCGTTGCAGAGGGTGAGAGGTGCTGGGCAAGTGTAGGGATACTCAGTCAGTGGTGTCCCCAGCTGGCTGCTATGCAATTAGGGTTTGTCCCACTTAGATGAGAGGGTCACTTCAATATGAATTAAAATCACAGGGAGATGTGTGCTTATGCACTGAACAACAGGTCGGAGTGTTTGGCCTTCTTGGAGCGAGTGGGTTGGGTTCTGAAAAGGGCCACACCTACAGACTCCATAGTCTTGCTGGGAGACTTCAATGCTCATTTTGGCAATGACTGGGTTATTATTATACAATTATTTGGTATAGTGTAGGGTGTTTGCCCAGGTGGGGATTGAACCCCAGGGTAGAAGGTGGAGATGTTACCCACTGCACTAGCCAACCACCCAAAACTGCTTAAAAGCCCAAAAAGAAGGCTTAAAACAAGAAATGGCTCCAAGCCATACAGAAGTGTTTGCTCCACAAAGAGCAAGTAGTCTAAACAAAGCTGACCTTCCCCTCATAAATACAAAGAAAGTGTTTTCCAGTTCTCTTTAATTTCACTTTTTCCATCTCTGCCTTTGTTTGACCATGCTGCTTTTTTTTATTCCCATTCATTTAGGGGGATTTTCTGGTTATTGGTATACTTATTGGTGAGAAACGCAGCTGGAAGGATAAAAATAGCTTGGACAAATGTAAATCTGTCATCGGAACAAAGCCTTGCATCTCCAAAATGGTAATATTATAGGAGGAGGATAAAAAAAAGTGAGCCTATGGAACGAGAGCCCCAGCCCATAAAGACAATAAAGTGATACCTTTTTGGGGTATTCAGTCCAGGGGGCTGTGAATGGAAGTTAACAGAAGGTAAAGATGATCATAGGAGAGTGGGCATGTGTGTTTTTCAGCCATCAGGTGTGGAGTTTTTAAATTTGTTTTTAACTCAAGGACAACTTTAAATATTAGAGCTCAATCTGAAGTGCTATAAATAAATAATAGACCGAATGATTGATAAAAGCATCAGTTTGGTTCTGCTCATCTCATGTTCAGCTCCAGAGAGATGATGACCTGCTCACAGTGGAGGACACACAGTCTGGACTGAACAGGCTTCAGAACAAGTCATGTGGAGAGATCAGAGCTGAATCCAAACCATCCTGATGTGTCGACCGAGCACAGGGAGCAGAGGGTGCAGCTGCAGTTCAGTCAAAGGAGAAAGAGAACATGGGTAAATCAAGAGATTAGAGTTTTGTCCTTTATTGCTGAATCTATAGGTTATGTGGACCCACATGCATTTCAGTGCTCTCAGTAGAAAATGTGTTAACTTAGTTTTATTTACAAAATCAACAGCACATGGAACTTGACTGGAGTTGTTCAAACTTTTGCATATGACAGTCTGGTTCTGTGCTTATTTGACCGGACAGATGTTTTACAGCTTTGGAGGGGCGACCGGGCTCCACTGAACTGAATGTGGAGGGAGCAGAAAGCAGGACTTGCATGTTTTGTCATCTAAATGATAGAATGGATGTGTGAGGATGGTGAGATTTTATTTTCCTTTTCAACATGTCAGGTTGTATTTTCTAGTTTGTCCACTAGAGGGGGCAGCGAGTTGCACAGAGGAACGGCGACTGTTTTTTGTCGTTATTCCCCTGAATGAGAACCACAACTTCTGGTTTTCCTGTTCAATACAGGCTGTTTTACACCAACAATCTAACACTAAATATGTAATTATATTAAAAACTCCCATCGTACTGCTAAAATCTTAACAATTTAATTTTATGATATTTGATGACTTCAGTGATGTGAATGCATCAAATAAATAAATAACACTTGCTCTTCAGCTTTCACTCTGTTGTTCAGAAAGACAACCAAGAATGCAGCAGAAACACAGTGCAGATAGTGTTTTGGACTTTGTAAGGTTTCACACACACACACACACACACACACACACACACACACACACACACACACACACACACGTTACAGAGCGGCCGGGAGGTGGACCCAAGTGCAGAGAGGAAACCCGTGAGAAAGGGTCTTAAATGAATTTAATGAGGTGTTTGAGTGGGGATATGGTGACTGTACATGGAGATGTGGTGGTTCAGAACCAGGCTCAAACCACTGATGTACTGATTGGCAATTCAAGGAGTTACAGCTGTGAAATAAAAAGGTGGGAAAAAGGCAAAGGGAGGGGATGCTGAAGCCGTGTGCTCAAACAAAGGTGAAATAAAAGATAAATCAGAAAACAAAGACACTTCCTCTGTTTTATGGGAGGAAGGTAGACTTTGTTTCACCTGTTTGCTCTTTGTGGAGAGTGATTTGGGGCGACTTCTCTCTGGTTTTTCTGCCCCCTTTTCTTTTCTGTTTAAATACCCACCTGGGTTAAGTACCATATCAGTCACCCCTCCAGAAAGGTGTGACAAAGGGTTACAATTTGCCACAGCCTTAAGTAGAAGAGTCCACCGGTGTGCCAGGTTGGGCCTAATCAGTGAGAATTGGAGTTCCCTGAATGTATGGCACCTCGCTGCCGTCGCCCTCTGCTGGTGGCCCTTACAACACACACCCTGCCGCACAGAAACACATTCAACAACCACTCTCTCTCTCTCTCTCTCTCTCTCTTTCTCTCGTTGTGAATTTAATTGTAATGTGATGTCAACATAAATATAATAATAATAAAAAATGGTCCAAAGATCACAAACAGCCAGTACTGGTTTTCAGCCTTGTCCCTTCCCTACAGAGATCTGGTACTAAGTATAATAATAAAGTAACTGTATAGTCAATATGGGAAAAGCTCTATATCAATATCCATAGACAATCCATAACACCATCCCATCAAACGCATATGAATGGCTATGGTTTTGCTGGGTTTAAAAAAAAAGCAGCGTCAATCACGACTGCATATGTGGACATATTTCTATATTGTGCTCTATTTACACAAAGTTAGGTTAGTTCATCATTTATGTTGAACAGACTCTCCCAAAGTTTTACGCTGCTGCGCTGACGTTGAACCGCATGCTGCACTGGGTCGGTATGACCAACAGGTCAAAACCAGCTCTAAACAAAGTGACCGCTGGGCCCTGATTGGTGCTCTGGCTTTGCGCTTCTTTCGTTTTGACATGTTACGTTTTTATACACACAGAAATTTACACTATATTTCCAAAAGTATTTGGTCGTCTGCCTTCACACGCATATGAATTTGAGTGACATCAGATTCTTAATCCATAGAGTTTAGTATGATGTCGGTCCACCCTTTGCAGCTATAACACCTTCAACTCTTCTGGGAAGGCTTTCCACAAGGGTTAGGAGTGTGTTTATGGGAATTTTTTTTCTTCCAGAAGCGCATTTGTGAGGTCAGACACTGATGTTGGACAAGAAGGTCTGGCTCACAGTCTCCGCTCTAATTCATCCCAAAGGTGTTCTATCGGGTTGAGGTTAGGACTCTTTATGTATCTTGTTTTGTGCACTGGCACGCAGTCATGTTGGAACAGGAAGGGGCCGTCCCAAATAAAAATTGTCCCAAATATCTTTGTCTCCTAAAGCATTTAGAGTTCCTTTCACTGGGACTAAGGGGCCGAGCCCAACTCCTGAAAAACAACCCCACACCATAATCCCACCTCCACCAAACTTTACACTTGGCATGTATGTCCCATGTTCCCTGAAGTGGTGAGAACTGGCATGTGACTGGCTAAATCCATCCCACTGTTGCACAAAGTTGCTTCTGGTCAACAGACACAGTTCTGCATATTCTCATAACTGAAAATGATGCGGAATGTTAAAGAGATGTTTGAAAGTGCCCTCGGTATGACCAAAAACGTGCTTTTTTACTGACCCAGTCAAACTCTGCCCTTCATTGTTAACCCTGTCAGTGTCCTTAAATATGTACAATGTTATTATAAAGTGATGAGAATGTTTGTTGCCCTGAGGCAACATTGTGCAGTAGAGGGTTAATGGACGTATCAGACAGCTGTTAAGACCCAAATGCAGCAAACTATGAAAATGAGTGTGTGACAGAGGTCACTGGTGGCCCAGAAGGACATTTAAATGGGTCACTATGCTGTGTTAAGGTCAGAAATATAGGGCTTAGTATATCCTTTCACTACTTCTTCTCGAGGACATTTACTTTCTCAAGGAGTCCATTTATTGATGTTAAGTTAGGCTGAACTGTAAAACATGGAGTACGTCCACAGTTTCAACATCTACCACACTGCCCCTTCTTTTTATTAATATTTCACACTTCATCAAACGATGTGTGAAACTATGCATCAGCTTCTATACAGAATGTGTTTGCAGACGCTGCTTCTCTAACACAAGTTGAGTTTGTCCATCATTGATGATGATTTAACCCTTTAAACCCCCAAGCCTATTATACGCCAAGTCTAATCCTGTAGTATTCAGTAACTACAAGGACTGACTGGCTGAGTTATTTTTGGGTGATAGAAGTTTAAATAAAACTTTGGGCCCACTGTAATCACAGTAGAACTACATTTAAATGTCAATTCCAGAGAGAAAACCCTAAAGAGGTTATTATTTTTACAATAGGAACTGGGGTTTTGTGGTGATGGTAGTGTCATAGTTTGCTGCATCGTGGCCTGGATGTCTTGTCATCACTACACCAGCAAATTCTAAAGGAAAATGTCAGGACAGCTGACTGAGCTGAACCTCAAATTGTGGGTCATGCGCCAAGCCAACGTGCAGGATGAATAAACAGTTACGGGAAACATTTAGTTGCAGTTATTGCTGCACAAGTGGGTCAAACCAGGTACTGAAAACAAAGGTTCACACACTTGTGCCACTCACAGATACATTGTACAGCATATATATCCAGAGTGCTTCTGCAAACTTTGACCAGATATCGGAGGAGGTGAGGGACATTGACTCAGAATGGGCCATGTTCCGCTCCTCCGTTGTTGAAGCGGCTGACTGTAGGTGGCGGGGCGGTAATCCTCGAACCCGGTGGTGGACACCCCAGGTGAGAGATGCTGTCAAGCTGAAGAAGGAGTCCTACTGGGCATGTTTGGCCTGTGGGACACCAGAGGCAGCTGGCAGGTATCGACAGGCCAAGTGATCTGCGGCTTCAGTCGTTGCCAAGGCAAAAACCCGGGTGTGGGAGGCGTTTGGTGAGGCCTTGGAAAGTGACTTTAAGTCGGCTCCGAAAAGATTCTGGCAAACCGTCAGGTGACTCAGAAGGGGAAAGCAGTGTGCCACTAGCACTGTATACAGTGGAGATGGTGTGCTGCTGACTTCAACTGAAGACGTCATTGGGTGGTGGAAGGAATACTTTGAGGACCTTCTCAATCCCACCAACACGTTCTCCAGTGAGGAGGCAGAGTCTGGGGACACGGCAATAGGCTCGTCCATTACTGAGGCTGAAGTCGCTAAGGTAGTTAAAAAGCTCCTTGGCAGAACGGCTCCAGGGGTGGATGAGATCCATCCCGATTCCCTCAAGGCTCTGGATATTGTGGGGCTGTCTTGGCTGACACGCCTTTTCAACACTGCGTGGACATCGGGGGCGGTGCCACTGGATTGGCAGACTGGGGTGGCGGTGCCTCTTTTTAAAAAGGGGGACCGGAGGGTGTGTTTCAACTACAGGGGAATCACACTCCTCAGCCTCCCTGGTAAGGTCTATGCAGGGGTACTGGAGAAGAGAGTCCGGCTTATAATCGAACCTCGGATTCAGGAGGAGCAGTGCGGGTTCCGTCCTGGTCGTGGAACACTGGACCAACTCTTTACCCTCTCCAGGATTCTGGAGGGTTCATGGGAGTCCATATGTGCTTTGTGGATTTGGAGAAGGCATTGGAGAAGGCATTGTGTTCCCCGGAGTATTCTGTGGGAGGTGCTTGACTCTTGAACCAACTCTTGACCAACTCTTGAAGGCGTGATGCCACACAGTCACAGAGATCGACTTCTGCGATCTTCTTTTTGCAAGAAAATGTTTGCAAGAACGTTTTCTTGTTCTGAAGTGTTGGGGGGGGGTGTCATGTTCCACTATATAAGAATCAGAAGCTCATTGCCTTTTACATTCACCCCATTTTCATCTGAGCTCCTCCACTCTACAAACATCTCAAACAAAACATCTCAGGATGAGGGTCAGCATGGTTCTGCTTTTGCTCTGCTTGTCTTCTGTTCATCTCCATAGAGCTGTTGACCAGCTGGTTGTGGGGGACGAGCAGACTGAGTTCACCCAAAGCCAGATTGAAGAGCTGAAGAAACAATACGCAGGTAAATCAAATGATCTGAAAGCTCCCCAAACAACCTTTTTTCACAATGGCTTTGACTTGTTTTGCTTCAGACCATAACGCTGAATGAACATCTATGAAGGTCATACAGTTCCACAAGTTTAAAAAATCGAATGAAATTTGTTTGAAAAATTCAGATAATTTTATTCTGCACTTCGTTGCTTGTTGTTCCACATTGTTTCATGCTGTTTATAAAGTTTGTAATGTTTTAAACTGGGCTTTAAGGTTGTTGGTTAGAAACCAAAAGGAACCACAGATTTCTCAAAATGTAACGGAGGAAAAAGTAAAAAGTCGCCCAGACTGGAAAAACTTTAGTACAGATACACAAAAAAACTACTTAAGTACAGAAAACAATTACATTTACTAATTACAGTTACTGTCAACCACTAGCGGTAATGAACTCAAGCGATGGGACTATTAATCAGGCATATAGCGCACAAGCACACCGGCCAAATTGCAACATGTTTGATGGCGATTTTGGAAAGAGGGTCACTGTCATCATAGACTACATTAAGTTCTGTGTTGAAACTACCACTCCCGTTAAAATCATGAGAAAGTACCTCAACTCCAAGCCCAGAATCACCTCTCATATTAAACTCAGACTGAAGGAAAAACAGCTTTTCTATACAAGGACTGGGTCTCTCTAAAAATCATACACCATTCAGTGAAGAATGATATTCTTAAGGCCAAGGAAAGACCGCACAGTTAGAAATAAAGTTACTGTACTGGACTGGACAATAAAAAGTTGGCTTTGACCAACATGTAATGGACCTCTATAAGAGCTTTCAGCAGAGACTGTTTCTCTTATTAGAAAGATAAGGGCACTTCATGGGGCACTTTCATTGCTCTTTCTCCACTATAGAAGCCTAATTGAGCATATTATGCTGTGCTGTTCAACCTGATTCTTTATAAAGTTAAAAGTATCAAACATCAACAAACTGTTATGCATTACACATTTTCCTCAACAACCAGAGGCCTTCCAACACACAACCTGTCAAACCAGAACAATGAAGCCAGACCCTGATCACCCACGGCACTCTCTCTTCAATTTACATCCATCAGGCTGGATGTATGTAGTCCTCATGTGTTTAAATGGGCTTTATTGACGGGTCTTGTTGCCTGTTTTTCATGTTTGTCTTGATGGTGTTTATGCAAATGTGTGTAATTTTCCAAATGTTTGATCATCAACACTGATCAGGCATAACATTAGGACCACCTCCATTTCTCTATATACACTATATTTCCAAAAGTATTCGGTCGTCTGCCTTCACACGTATATGAACTTGAGTGACATCAGATTCTTAATCCATAGGGTTTAATATGATGTCGGCCCACCCTTTGCACCTATAACAGCTTCAACTCTTCTGGGAAGGCTTTCCACAAGGGTTAGGAGTGTGTTTATGGGAATTTTTCTTCCAGAAGCGCATTTGTGAGGTCAGACACTGATGTTGGATGAGAAGGCCTGGCTCACAGTCTCCGCTCTAATTCATCCCAAAGGTGTTCTATCGAGTGGAGGTCAGGACTCTGTGCAGGCCAGTCAAGTTGGACCTTTATGGACCTGCTTTATGCACTGGCACGCAATCATGATGGAACAGGAAGGGGCCGTCCCCAAACTGTTCCCAAAAACTGGGAGCATGAAATTGTCCCAAATATCTTGGTCTCCTAAAGCATTTAGAGTTCCTTTCACTGGAAGTAAGGGGCCAAGCCCAACTCCTGAAAAACAACCGCACACCATAATCCCCCCTCCACCAAACTTTACACTTGGCATGTATGTCCCATGTTCCCTGAAGTGGTGAGAACTGGCTTGTGACTGGCTAAATCCATCCCACTGTTGCACTGGAACTAAGGGGCCGAGCCCAACTCCAGAAAAACAACCCCACACCATAATCCCCCCTCCACCAAACTTTACACTTGGTACAATGCAGTCAGACAAGTACCGTTCTCCTGGCAACCACCAAACCTAGAGTCATCCATCGGATTTCCAGACGGAGAAGAGTGATTGGTCACTCCAGAGAACACGTCTCCACTGCTCTAGACTCCAGTGGCGGCGCTTTACACCACTGCATTCCACGCTTTGCATTGCGCTTGGTGATGTAAGGCTTAGATGCAGTTGCTCGGCCATGGAAACCCATTCCATGAAGATCTCTACGCTGTTCTTGAGCTGAACTGAAGGCCACATTAGGTTTGGAGGTCTGTAGTGATTGACTCTGCAGAAAGTTGGTGACCTCTGCCCACTATGCCCCTCAGCATCCGCTGACCCCGCTTTGTCATTTTACGTGGCCGACCACTTTGTGGCTGAGTTGCTGTCGTTCCCAATCGCTTCTTCTTTGTTATAATCCCACTGACAGTGGACTGTGGAATATTTAGTAGTGAGGAAATTTCACGACTGGACTTGCTGCATAGGTGGCGTCCGATCACGGTACCACGCTGGAATTCACTGAGCTCCTGAGAGCGACCCATTCTTTCACTAATGTCTGTAGAAGCAGTCTGCAGGCGTAGGGGCTCGGCTTTATACACCTGTGGCCATGGAAGTGATTTGAACACCTGAATTCAGTGATTTGGATGGGTGAGTGAAAACTTTTGACAATATAGTGTATGTGAACTTTGTAGTTCTACAGTTACAGACTGTAGTCCATCTGTTTCTCTGATACTCTGTTACCCTGTTCTTCAGTGGTCAGGACCCCCATGGACCCTCACAGAGCAAGTACTATTTGGGTGGTGGGTCATTCTCAGCACTGCAGTAACACTGACGTGGTGGTGGTGTGTTAGTGTGTGTTGCGCTGGTCTGAGTGGATCAGACACAGCAGCGCTGCTGGAGTTTCTAAACACCTCAGTGTCGCTGCTGGACTGAGAATCAAAACTATCATTTTTCAAAATCCACGGCAAAATTTAAAATACTACAACCTACGACCTGGACCTGCTCAGACTTGAATCATTTACATATAAAGGGTTTAAGTTGGAATTTAAGCTTTCATCAGACACCATCAGGAGTGATATATGCATTACTCTGAACGGTCTCTCCACTTAGACCGCAGTGTATGGGAGGGTATTTCACAGATCATAATCATAAAACCAATTTCAATATTGCCTAACTCAGTTCCTTCACTTGCAGCATATGCATCGCGATCTGAATGTTTCCACATGTAGCACTTTATCTTGAACTCAGCATCTTATCATCTCTGAGTAGCTCAGAATCTTATTGTCTCAGTTCCTCATAAAGAACCCTGTACAACCTATTGCTACATGTGCTGAATCTAATACTGATCTCACTGCCCTAACATTAACTCAATAGGTGTGAAGCCTGTTGTTTTGTATGAGCCGCCCGTAGTCTCATTAACAATGACGTCCAGCTCTTCCTCTGGAGACTTGTTTTCTTTTTCCTCTGGACTTAATTGGACTTTGCCTTTTACACCAGGCATTCCATTGTAACCAACTATGGAAGGAGGAATTTCCATGGTTTCAGTCACCATTTGATTCCTTTTTTCAAATACGAACTTGGGTAATGATCATTTTTGTCAGAAATAATTTGGTAGTATTAATATTTTGAATAAAATTAAAAAAAAAAAAGCTGGCTAAAAAGACCAGATATAAAATAGAAATTGAGAGTTTTCTGTTTTTCGATAAGAACAACAAGAAGCAGGGTTGCAAGGAGAAAGCTGTTGCTCTCCAAATAAAACATTGCTGCCAGTCTGCTGTTTGCTAAAGATCACGTGGACAAGCCAGAGGACTATTGGAACAATGACAGATAATATATAGATCGTTGGTTTTAATGAGAAGTGTTATGCTTGGAGAAAGGAAAGCATTGCATTCCAGCATAAAACCTCATGCCACCTGTGAAACATGGTGGTGGTAGTATCATGCTTTAGATGGATGGACCAACACTCGAGTTCCTTGCAGATCTATTGAATAATCTTTAGTAAAACTTCCTAGATTACAAAACTGATTGTTTACTGGAAATGGTAGGACAAATCATAATGTCTAGCACCCTTAGTATCTGGAGAAAAGTGGAAAGGATTCTGGGTGTTCCACATCAAATCTGTTTAAAGACTCCTTTATGGAATAATTTCAAGATTTTTATTAGGGATAAACCATCCTATAATTCTTTTTGGTCCTCTCATGGTATAAAACAGTAGAGGACGTGTGTGGTGATAGTGGTTTGCAGTCATTTCAGGAGCTACTTTTTAATCTTTCAGCTTCTTCATATTTTGTTTATTAACACCTTCGTTCTGCACTTTGAGCCTATGGAGTTTCCTGGGGCAGCACTCTCAGCTCTCACCCTTTGCTAGACTGAAAATGGCCTTTGGACAATCCAAGGGGCAGAGTATTGTTTATTTACAGAACTTTGGTAGACCAACATATAAAGCAACAACTGTGGGAGTGAGAGTTTTCTTGTACTGGTCCTTTCTAGTACTGGAACACTATATGGGCTAATTTAAGTCAGAAATCTGTTTACCTCTTATAAAATACCCCAATCAGGCATAACATTATGATCCTTGTTTCTATGCTCATTGTCCATTTTTATCAGCGCCACTTACTGTATAGCTGCACTCTGTAGTTCTACAGTTACAGACTGTAGTCCATCTGTTTCTCTGATACTCTTGTTACCCTGTTCTTCAGTGGTCAGAACCCCCATGGACCCTCACAGAGCAGGTCCTATTTGTATGGTGGATCATTCTCAGCACTGCAGTAACACTGATGTGGTGGTGGTGTGTTAGTGTGTGTTGCACTTGTCTGAGTGGATCAGACACAGCAGTGCTGATGGAGTTTCTAAACACCTCAGTGTCACTGCTGGACTGAGAACAGTCCACCAATCAAAACTATCCAGCCCACAGTGTCCTGTGGGCAGCGTCCTGTGACCACCGATGAAGGACTAGAGGATGACCAGCACAAACGGTGCAGCAGCAGATGAGCTGTCGTCTCTGACTTTACATCTACAAGGAGGACTGTCAAGGTAGCAGTGTCTAATAGAGTGGACAGTGAGTGGATACAGTGTTTAACACAGAATAATGTCATGCCTGATCAGTGTTATTCACAGAGTATATGCGACATACCTGTAACATTTGTAACTCTGCACGTGGTACATTTATGCACATGTTCTGGGAAGTTAGCAGCTATATGGAACTGTCCTGCATTCAAGGTACAGATGATTCTTAAATGCAAGCCCTACAGGCCTTAGAACAGACATGTGAGGAGCATATTTTAGCATCAGTCAGAAGGAAGAGGCAGAAGAAGCCACAATTTGTGCTTAAAGTCTCTCTTTATTAAGGAAAGCAGAAAAGGGGAACAAAAAGCACTGAACACGCAGAGGGTCACTGATGTTGTGAAGCTTGTGGCTTGTGGTTTGTGGTTTGTGTTGACCTCTTGCCTGTTCAATACTGTATGTTCCTGTTTTCTGCTTCATCTGGTAAATTCACCTTAAAACCCTACATGCCAGACACAAAATAACATGTAAAATACTCTTACTGTTAACATGTAATGTACACTCTTACGGTGCGGTTTAGGGTCAAGCTCAAACAAGCTGGGTTGATGGCTTCAGGCATGAGCATTCGCCAAAATAACAAACAAAACAAGCTGACTAAACTAAAAACAAACAAAACAAAAGAAATGTGGGCTACATTAACTCCCTATCTTAAACACCTACCTTAACTGCCTTACCTTACCTTTACTTCCTAAACAGGAGAAAAGGTAACCAAACAACATGGCACCTGTCCCCTACTTTACGGATAGAACAAAATTAATTCCATTTACCTGCTTTCTTTCCGAGTACACAATCACCCATATGTCCGGCTGGACACTGAAGGACGACTGACTGCCGAGCCCTCCTGCTACCCACTTCAGACCAGCTGCCCACGCCCCAACCACCTACCTCGGATGAGCTGCCCACCCTACGCTGATGTTCTCATAGACTCCTAGTTATTCCTAATACCAATATTACTGCTGTTAATATTAGTAATATAATCACTTGTAGGTAGTTTGACCAGAGGAGGATGGGTCCCCCCTGGTGAGCCTGGTTCCTCCCAAGGTTTCTTCCTCAGTTCTGAGGGAGTTTTTCCTTGCCACTGTTGCCTCTGGCTTGCCCACTGGGGGGTTTCTGTACATTCTTACAGTTCTCTTAAAACTTTTTCTTCTCTGAAATTCTGTAAAGCTGCTTTGTGACAACATCCGTTGTAAAAAAGCGCTATACAAATAAATTTGATTTGATTTGATACTTTCCCCAGTAATCAGTCACAATTTTAACAATAGCAGCAAAGCAAGTAAGACAGAAGTGAAGAGTGCCGGGTTGGTCTGCACAGGCAGTCTGCCAGGTCACGTCAGAGGAGAGAAAGCCCTTTACACTTGGCATGTATGTCCCATGTTCCCTGAAGTGGTGAGAACTGGCGTGTGACTGGCTAAATCCATCCCACTGTTGCACTGGAACTAAGGGGCCGAGCCCAACTCCAGAAAAACAACCCCACAACATAATCCCCCCTCCACCAAACTTTACACTTGGTACAATGCAGTCAGACAAGTACCGTTCTCCTGGCAACCACCAAACCTAGAGTCATCCCTCAGATTTCCAGACGGAGAAGAGTGATTGGTCACTCCAGAGAACACGTCTCCACTGCTCTAGACTCCAGTGGCGGCGCTTTACACCACTGCATTCCACGCTTTGCATTGCGCTTGGTGATGTAAGGCTTAGATGCAGTTGCTCGGGCATGGAGACCCAATCCATGAAGATCTCTACGCTGTTCTTGAGCTGATCTGAAGGCCACATTAGGTTTGGAGGTCTGTAGTGATTGACTCTGCAGAAAGTTGGTGACCTCTGCCCACTATGCCTCTCAGCATCCACTGACCCCTCTTTGTCATTTTACGTGGCCGACCACTTTGTGGCTGAGTTGCTGTCGTTCCCAATCGCTTCTTCTTTGTTATAATCCCACTGACAGTGGACTGTGGAATATTTAGTAGTGAGGAAATTTCACGACTGGACTTGCTGCATAGGTGTCGTCCGATCACGGTACCACGCTGGAATTCACTGAGCGACCCATTCTTTCACTAATGTCTGTAGAAGCAGTCTGCAGGCCTAGGGGCTCGGCTTTATACACCTGTGGCCATGGAAGTGATTTGAACACCTGAATTCAGTGATTTGGATGGGTGAGTGAAAACTTTTGACAATATAGTGTATGTGAACTTTGTAGTTCTACAGTTACAGACTGTAGTCCATCTGTTTCTCTGATACTCTGTTACCCTGTTCTTCAGTGGTCAGGACCCCCATGGACCCTCACAGAGCAAGTACTATTTGGGTGGTGGGTCATTCTCAGCACTGCAGTAACACTGACGTGGTGGTGGTGTGTTAGTGTGTGTTGCGCTGGTCTGAGTGGATCAGACACAGCAGCGCTGCTGGAGTTTCTAAACACCTCAGTGTCGCTGCTGGACTGAGAATCAAAACTATCATTTTTCAAAATCCACGGCAAAATTTAAAATACTACAACCTACGACCTGGACCTGCTCAGACTTGAATCATTTACATATAAAGGGTTTAAGTTGGAATTTAAGCTTTCATCAGACACCATCAGGAGTGATATATGCATTACTCTGAACGGTCTCTCCACTTAGACCGCAGTGTATGGGAGGGTATTTCACAGATCATAATCATAAAACCAATTTCAATATTGCCTAACTCAGTTCCTTCACTTGCAGCATATGCATCGCGATCTGAATGTTTCCACATGTAGCACTTTATCTTGAACTCAGCATCTTATCATCTCTGAGTAGCTCAGAATCTTATTGTCTCAGTTCCTCATAAAGAACCCTGTACAACCTATTGCTACATGTGCTGAATCTAATACTGATCTCACTGCCCTAACATTAACTCAATAGGTGTGAAGCCTGTTGTTTTGTATGAGCCGCCCGTAGTCTCATTAACAATGACGTCCAGCTCTTCCTCTGGAGACTTGTTTTCTTTTTCCTCTGGACTTAATTGGACTTTGCCTTTTACACCAGGCATTCCATTGTAACCAACTATGGAAGGAGGAATTTCCATGGTTTCAGTCACCATTTGATTCCTTTTTTCAAATACGAACTTGGGTAATGATCATTTTTGTCAGAAATAATTTGGTAGTATTAATATTTTGAATAAAATTTAAAAAAAAAAAGCTGGCTAAAAAGACCAGATATAAAATAGAAATTGAGAGTTTTCTGTTTTTCGATAAGAACAACAAGAAGCAGGGTTGCAAGGAGAAAGCTGTTGCTCTCCAAATAAAACATTGCTGCCAGTCTGCTGTTTGCTAAAGATCACGTGGACAAGCCAGAGGACTATTGGAACAATGACAGATAATATATAGATCGTTGGTTTTAATGAGAAGTGTTATGCTTGGAGAAAGGAAAGCATTGCATTCCAGCATAAAACCTCATGCCACCTGTGAAACATGGTGGTGGTAGTATCATGCTTTAGATGGATGGACCAACACTCGAGTTCCTTGCAGATCTATTGAATAATCTTTAGTAAAACTTCCTAGATTACAAAACTGATTGTTTACTGGAAATGGTAGGACAAATCATAATGTCTAGCACCCTTAGTATCTGGAGAAAAGTGGAAAGCATTCTGGGTGTTCCACATCAAATCTGTTTACAGACTCCTTTATGGAATAATTTCAAGATTTTTATTAGGGATAAACCATCCTATAATTCTTTTTGGTCCTCTCATGGTATAAAACAGTAGAGGACGTGTGTGGCGATAGTGGTTTGCAGTCATTTCAGGAGCTGCTTTTTAATCTTTCAGCTTCTTCATATTTTGTTTATTAACACCTTCGTTCTGCACTTTGAGCCTATGGAGTTTCCTGGGGCAGCACTCTCAGCTCTCACCCTTTGCTAGACTGAAAATGGCCTTTGGACAATCCAAGGGGCAGAGTATTGTTTATTTACAGAACTTTGGTAGACCAACATATAAAGCAACAACTGTGGGAGTGAGAGTTTTCTTGTACTGGTCCTTTCTAGTACTGGAACACTATATGGGCTAATTTAAGTCAGAAATCTGTTTACCTCTTATAAAATACCCCAATCAGGCATAACATTATGATCCTTGTTTCTATGCTCATTGTCCATTTTTATCAGCGCCACTTACTGTATAGCTGCACTCTGTAGTTCTACAGTTACAGACTGTAGTCCGTCTGTTTCTCTGATACTCTTGTTACCCTGTTCTTCAGTGGTCAGGACCCCCATGGACCCTCACAGAGCAGGTCCTATTTGTATGGTGGATCATTCTCAGCACTGCAGTAACACTGATGTGGTGGTGGTGTGTTAGTGTGTGTTGCACTTGTCTGAGTGGATCAGACACAGCAGTGCTGATGGAGTTTCTAAACACCTCAGTGTCACTGCTGGACTGAGAACAGTCCACCAATCAAAACTATCCGGCCCACAGTGTCCTGTGGGCAGCGTCCTGTGACCACCGATGAAGGACTAGAGGATGACCAGCACAAACTGTGCAGCAGCAGATGAGCTGTCGTCTCTGAATTTACAACTACAAGGAGGACTGTCAAGGTAGCAGTGTCTAATAGAGTGGACAGTGAGTGATTACAGTGTTTAACACAGAATAATGTCATGCCTGATCAGTGTTATTCACAGAGTATATGCGACATACCTGTAACATTTGTAACTCTGCACCTGGTACATTTATGCACATGTTCTGGGAAGTTAGCAGCTATATGGAACTGTCCTGCATTCAAGGTACAGATGATTCTTAAATGCAAGCCCTACAGGCCTTAGAACAGACATGTGAGGAGCATATTTTAGCATCAGTCAGAAGGAAGAGGCAGAAGAAGCCACAATTTGTGCTTAAAGTCTCTCTTTATTAAGCAAAGCAGAAAAGGGGAACAAAAAGCACTGAAGAGGCAGAGGGTCACTGATGTTGGGATCCTTGTGGCTTGTGGTTTGTGGTTTGTGTTGACCTCTTGCCTGTTCAATACTGTATGTTCCTGTTTTCTGCTTCATCTGGTAAATTCACCTTAAAACCCTACATGCCAGACACAAAATAACATGTAAAATACTCTTACTGTTAACATGTAATGTACACTCTTACGGCGCGGTTTAGGGTCAAGCTCAAACAAGCTGGGTTGATGGCTTCAGGCACGAGCATTCGCCAAAATAACAAACAAAACAAGCTGACTATACTAAAAACAAACAAAACAAAAGAAATGTGGCCTACATTAACTCCCTATCTTAAACACCTACCTTAACTGCCTTACCTTACCTTTACTTCCTAAACAGGAGAAAAGGTAACCAAACAACATGGCACCTGTCCCCTACTTTACGGATAGAACAAAATTAATTCCATTTACCTGCTTTCTTTCCGAGTACACAATCACCCATATGTCCGGCTGGACACTGAAGGACGACTGACTGCCGAGCCCTCCTGCTACCCACTTCAGACCAGCTGCCCACGCCACAACCAACTACCTCGGATGAGCTGCCCACCCTACGCTGATGTTCTCATAGACTCCTAGTTATTCCTAATACCAATATTACTGCTGTTAATATTAGTAATATAATCACTTGTAGGTAGTTTGACCAGAGGAGGATGGGTCCCCCCTGGTGAGCCTGGTTCCTCCCAAGGTTTCTTCCTCAGTTCTGAGGGAGTTTTTCCTTGCCACTGTTGCCTCTGGCTTGCCCACTGGGGGGTTTCTGTACATTCTTACAGTTCTCTTAAAACTTTTTCTTCTCTGAAATTCTGTAAAGCTGCTTTGTGACAACATCCGTTGTAAAAAAGCGCTATACAAATAAATTTGATTTGATTTGATTTGATACTTTCCCCAGTAATCAGTCACAATTTTAACAACAGCAGCAAAGCAAGGAAGGCAGAAGTGAAGAGTGCCAGGTTGGTCTGCACAGGCGGTCTGCCAGGTCACGTCAGAGGAGAGAAAGCCCTGAACATCTCTCAGGATGGTGGCTCAGCGACGTCTTATACCTCAGAGCGCCCACATCTGGTCAAACATTTACCTGCCCATAAGGGGACACACGACAGGGAAAACACAGAATGGCAGTACAAGGCACACAAAGGGTATGCTATGACCAGGGGTCATAACAGCACATACCTAATCAAAAGAACAAACAAAATTAACAACACTAAACAGCCCTTTTTATTCACCGGGAATGTCTCCCATGAGCCTCTATGCTGCGCAGCCAGTGGCAGAACATCACATAATGTTGGTATCATATAGAATATAGCAGAATGACTCTACTCACTGCCCTCTCCCATCTGGACAAAAACAACACGTATGTGGATTCTAAAGGACTCCGCCCACCCAAGCCACTGTCTGTCCTCACAGCTGCCGAGTGGGAGGAGGTACAGGACCAGCCAGTTTCTTCAGCCAGTAGTGCTGGTGTTTCGGTCTATAGGCCTGTCACTGCACCTCTGAGTCATCATCTCCATGGACAATCTAAAACCTCATGCACATCTCAACAGACTCACTCTGATCTTCTATCCATGTCCTGTACAATCTGGAAGATTTCTATATCAGTGTTCTCTCCCTGTGTACTATCTACCTCAGACTAACTGCACAGCAGCACATTTCCAAGTTTTATTCCATAACTTATTACAACTGTACACTGGAATAGTGCAATAGTGGTGTATAGTGTGGATTCATATATATCCATCCATCCATCCATCCATCCATCCATCCATCCATTTACTAATCCGCCTCTCCGTCAGGGTCGCGGGGGGGTGCTGGAGCCTATCCCAGCAGTCTTCGGGCGGAAGGCAGGATACACCCTGGACAGGTCGCCAGTCCATTGCAGGGCAGACAGACAGACACAGACAGTCACTCACACCTAGGGGTAATTTAGCACGTCCAGTTGGCCTGACTGCATGTCTTTGGACTGTGGGAGGAAACCAGAGAACCCGGAGGAAACCCACGCAGACACGGGGAGAACATGCAAACTCCACACAGAGAGGACCCCGGTCACCCGGCCAGGGAATCGAACCCAGGCCCTCTTTGCTGTGAGGCGACAGCGCTACCCACCACGCCACCGTGCCGCCCCCATTCATTCATATATATATATATATATATATATATATATATATATATATATATATATATATATATATATATATATATATATATATATATATATATATATATATATATATATATATATATATATATATATATATATATATATATATATATGATTTTTTTCTTCTTAGATATTTATATATGCATGTAAACATTTCACTCACTTTCCACTTTTGTAAATGTAATGTGACAATAAACTTGATTTGATTTGATTCATGTCGCTTTGACTACTGGTAATGGAGCTGAGTTGAATGGTAGTAACCTCCCAGCTGTCCAGCCTCCCTCTCGTGGTGTACCTCTCATGTCCAGCTGCAGCAGAGAGATAGTTGACCTTGTGTCAGTGAGCACGGTGAACCATTCACTGTCAATACTGCACTCTATTCTAAACCCATGGTGGTGGTTGCTCTTTCTGGCTGTTGGGGCAGTGTGGAGCGTTACTCTCTCAGGGGAGATCAGAGGCTGCCTTCCTCAGTGTAGTACTGTCTGTATAATCTGCCTGTTTAAAGATTTTACTCCTTCCAGAATGTCTTACTGCACCTGTAGCACAAGCTGCTGCTAAAAAGGCAGATGAGCAATAAAATAATGGCAAAGATGCACTAAATGGACAAAAGTATTGGGTCACCTACACATTAAATCTACAGGAGCTTTAATGAATCCCATTCTAAATCCATAGGCATTAATATGGAGTAGGTCCCCCTTTGCAGCTATAACAGCTTCCACTCTTCTGGGAAGGTTTTGACATGATTTTGGAGAGTGTCTGTGGCAATTTTTGGCCTTCATCCAGGAGAGTATTTGTGTTCAGTGGGGTTGAGGTCAGGGCTTCCCCAAACTGTTCCCACATAGTTGGAAGCATACAATTGTCCAAAATGTCTTGAGCTGCTGAAGCAGTAAGATTTCCCTTCACTGGAACTAAGGGTTCTAGGACAACCCCTGAAAAAGAACCCCATAGCATCATCCCTCCTCCACCAAACTTTACAGCTGGCACTGTGCAGTCAGACAGGTAACGTTCTCTTGGCATTCACCAAACCCAGACTCGTCCATCAGACTGACGCATAGAGAAGCGTGAATCATCACTCCACAGAATGTTTCCACTGCTCCAGAGTCCAGTGGAACTCCCTGGCCTGGCATTGTGCTTGGTGATGTAAGGCTTGCATGGAAACTCATGCCATTAAGCCCGCAGCACAGTTTTTATGCTGATGTTTAGGTTTAGAACTCTGCAGTTATTGATCAGCAGAGTGTTGGAGACTTTTATGCTCTACGCTTCTCAGCGCTCGGCGACCTGCTCTGTAACATTACATGGTGTGACACTTTGTGGCTGAGTTGCTGTGGTTGCTAACCCCTTCCAATTTTCAATAATACCACTCACAGCTGATTGTGGCATTTCTATAAGTGAAGAAAATTCACAGTTTGCCTCTCAGTCTTATGGAGATGTGATGTCACACTCGGTTCAGCTTCTGCAATCTTCTTCTGAATTTTCTAAACACCTTTTGCAAGCATGAAGCCACCACTACTTCTGCATTTTCTCCTGAAGTGTGAGTGTGTACACGTATATGTGTGTGTACATTTAGGTGTGTGTGTGTGTGTGTACACGTGTATGTGTGTGTCTGCCTCATCTGTGCATGTTCCACTATATAAGAATCAGATGCTCATTGCCTTTTACATTCATACATTTTCATCCGAGCTCCTCCACTCTACACACATCTCAAACAAAACATCTCAGGATGAGGGTCAGCGTGGTTCTGCTTTTGCTCTGCTTGTCTTCTGTTCATCTCCATAGAGCTGTTGACCAGCTGGTTGTGGGGGACAAGCAGACGGAGTTCACCCAAAGCCAGATTGAAGAGCTGAAGAAACAAGACACAGGTAAATCAAATGATCTGAAAGCTCCCAAAACAACCTTTTTTCACAATGGCTTTGACTTGTTTTGCTTCAGACCGTAACGCTGAATGAACATCTATGAAGGTCATACAGTTCCACAAGTTTGGAAAATTCAATGAAAATCAGATATTTTTTATTGTGCATGTCATAATGTCATAATGTCTTAATGATCCACATACATTTGTACTATTAAAGATCGTTTTGCTTTAATATTTTTTCTGTTATTTTTATGTTAAAGCCATTTTAACGTTTTAAAAACACAATAAATAAGCAGGCATGTTCAAAACTATATGTTCTAAACTTTGCTCAATCTATATGCTAATGATATTAATATTTCATGCCCCCATGGGGGCAGGGGCATTTGTTCAGTTATATATATATATATATATATATATATATATATATATATATATATATATAAAGTGGTCCATTTGGTGTAAAACCTGATTCTGTGTTTAGTTGGTTGGATTCTTTGTGTGTGTCACAGGGCTGGAGGGGATTGTGGACTCTGAACTGAGTGCTGAAGAACCAGGAGAGGAGAATTCAAGTAATACTTAAATATGAAACAGAAAAATCATTTTTAAAATACTTCATTAGAAAACTGAGCAACATTTATCTGAATAAATCTCAGAACTAAACATGTAATGTATGTAAATATAACAAACTGAGCGTGTAGTCAGGCTCCATGTGCAGAGCAGCTTCATTAAGGACAATCCAGCTCTGCCAAAGCACTAGAGGAGCTGAACATGCAGTGCTAGAGCCTCTGGCTGGAACTCCATGGTGGACTGTCAGGTGGAGGGTAATGATGGAGCCAGGAAGGAGCAGGAGGAGTTTCCTCAAAGGGAAGGGGGTCGGAGAAGCATAATTACTGAGTGAGGAGAATAAAAACAGGCTTAAATATGGCGTGTGTGCTGCTGTCAGTCACACTGTAAACTAATAATCATTTAAAAGTCAGAGGCACTGCAGAAAAATAGCCTCGTGTCAAATGAAGTGATCTTAAATCTAGTCGTCATATCTAATATTTCCCATTTTGACATGGTTGTGCACTTATTATGAGATTATCAAGTTTATTTTCAGATATTTCTCAATGTTACGTGTTTTAGGTCATTTTATTGGGTAAAATTCTCACTATACTGGCAGATGATTGTGATTATTTTTACTTGATAAAATTACGTAAAACAAGCAAAAAATGTCTAGAAATGAGTTACATAATCTTAAATTAAGCTTACAGCAATTTATTGACTATATTGGAGATGATTTTACCTGATAAGAGAGCTTTTTGCAGTGATCAGGTCAGTAGTTCTTCAAACCACTCTGTCCATCCCTCTCATGGGAAGAGATCAAATACATGTTTCTGTTTGCAGACACGGCAAAGGTGGCGTTCTCATATGCTTCAGGCCTAAAGGGCAATTTTGGGCCTCACAGGTCTGACGTTACACTGGTTTTCTGCAAAAAAATCACAGATGTTGGAAAAGCATTCAGTCCAATCACAGGTAAATGCAGTCACTCCAGAGACAGTGTCTGATGTCTGGTCTGGTTTGGTTCTTCTCTCTGGTGGTGTAGAGACGCTGTACTGATCCATCTTTTTCTCCTCCTGCAGGTGTTTTCACTGCTCCACTCGAAGGCGTCTATTACTTCAGGTTTAATTTACTTGGTCACAGCCGTTCTCACAAGCTGGCTGTATGTTTGTACAAAAATGAAATGAAAATTTTAGACGTGACTAAATACCCAAAAGGAGAGTATACATACGCTGTTGGTGGAGCCACTCTGCTGCTGCGGAAAGGAGATCATGTCTATGTTAAGCTCAGACAACAAAGTCAGGTTTTTGACAACATCGACAACCATAGCACTTTCAGTGGTTTTCTGCTGTTTCCTATGTGAAGTGCTTTTAATGGTGAGGACAAATTCTGCATTCGAAGTTCTAAGACTTCATTTCACAATATACAGCCTTTGGCTTCTGTAGCTGATACGTTTCAGAGTGCATATAAAATGTGACCTGCATTTTTAAAATGTGGGACAGATTATTAAACAATAAATAACATTAAGTGCCAGAAATCATTGAACCAGGTAAAAACAGCCACTATAAGTAGATCAGAATACAGAACAATTATGTAGCTTGATGCTTTCTTCTTTACTCGAAATATATTACGACTTTCTCTGCTTTAAGTTCCTCACAATTCCTTGCCATTTCTAGCATCACAAAAATGTGGTAAAAATGTTTTATGTCCATAAAGTATCATTTTGTACCGCACAAGTGTGTTGTGTTTATTTCCTAAAGTGACGTTTGTCATTGAAAGCAAGTGGCCCTATGATCAAAATGTGTGTGTAGTGATTCCAGAGGAAGCTGAACTGAACATGCAGGGAAGTTTTAGCCCTTTAATTCATTTGGTAGTGTAGTTGGCAATATTACTGCTCTTCTCATAGAAGACTGGGGTTTGATTATCTATCAGACTGAACACACCTATATACCAATAAGAGTCCTTGGGCAAGACAGATAATACAATACAACAGTGACTCTATGTAAGAAGATCTGGCAAATGTGTGTAAATGTAAAAAATATGGGCTAAAATTTAGTTTTGGATTTGTGCTCCAAATAATATTCACTAAGCCTTCATATAGGTGCATATAAATTAGCACAACTTTTTCCCATGAATGTGTTTCTGATTGGAGTCCAGTTGGAGATGGGAAATAGTTCATGTACACATGCTCACTAGAAAATGACTGAAGAAGCAGGACGCATCTTATTTACCATGAAAACACATATCGCTGTTGTTGGAATCTCCAAAATGGTATTTTTCCAGGACAAGGAAAAAACATTTATTTTCAATGTAAGTTAAAGGATCCAGACTTTGTTCCAAGTTATTTTGGCCCATTTCTTTGGGTTCAATTATCATGAAATTTACACACAATGCAAAGGGCCACAGGCACCTTCAAATTATGTCAACAATTCAGTTTGTTTATTTGCGTCTCCTAGTAACAGGAGAAGACGAGAGTTTGCGCGAGTCTACGTGACTTCCATTTGGTATTTCATCCCCCCCAAATAATCTGCAAAAAACGGATGAGGTGGCAAATGTTTTCTAATCTGTCCAGACTTTAAAAGTCATGCAGTGACCCCAAGGCTTTAGATTACTCCTGCCTAATCCCATTAATGTACATCTAATACTGTAGTCCAGTTGATGATGGTAGATAACGATGACCGAATAAGATCATATTAATGCACTCACAAGCAAACAACTGTGGAAACACAATGCATCTTAATTACCATGAAAACACACAAAATAGACTGACAGTGTCAATAAGAAATTTCAGAATTTCACAGCTGAAATGATAAGCAATCGATACGTCTTTGACCCTGATTCTGTGTTTGCAGATCATTTGTAAAAAGCAAAACAAACTTTTCATGATTTATATATAAATCATAAAGTACAGTAGTAATGAAATACATAATCAACAACAAATAAAAATATAGCCGCAAGCGGCAATGAGCGGGTTCAAGCACATACAAGCGGTACCAGCCCTTCAGCAGTTTAGCCCATCAGGCGTAAAAAGGCCTCAAGCTGTTAGAATCTTGTTCAGAGGCCAAGCGAATAGAACCGAAATAATGTCAATTCATCAAAAGGCCTTCAGTTTGCATAAACAGCAAGCAGAGGTCTTTATGCACATTATGTTTCCATTCATATGTACTGAGCTACACTGGTTTGTAGAACATAGATGTCAGAACTACATGACCATTGGCAGCATTTCTCACACCGTACCACTTGCACGGTGGACTGGTTCAGTATTTAACCCGTTGACTTGATGTAGGCCATAGTGAGGCCTAATGCAGTGATAATGGGCCCTTTAGGTGTAGAGCAGCTCAGTGAAACTGGGTCAGAATCAGTCAAAAGGCCTAAATATGATATCAGTATTGATCACGGACTAAAACCATAGATGTTCACCAGGTTTTGGTCAGAATGACCTTTTGACCTTTGTATAATAGGCCTTTGTATAGTGAAATCTTTGAACAAATAAGGCAAAATACCAGACAAGCCGTACAATTTTTGACATGACATGCAATTAGAAAGTTGTTCAGGTGAGTGAACTGAGTCATATGGCACCAATTGTTTGTTGATCAACCTTGTAATAACATTGTAATAGCAATTTATTTGATTTTGAAGTGTTTTTGAGTGGTGAAGTGCCCCCTAAAGGCCTATCTGGACAAAAAGTTGCATGCACCCTTACAGTCTCAGTGTGCAATGATGCTTAAAGTGTGGAGGTGATCTGCCTAATGTTCGAGTTACAGTAAATCAAGTTAGAAATGCCAAGACTGCAGTAATTAGTTGACTGATCCACATGACCCTGAGTCGAAAACTCAAAATTCTTTTGATAATTCTTTACCTAGAGAGGCCCCAGAATTATTCTAGACCAAATTTGAAAAGTTTAGATCAAAATCCAGAGACTAGTTTGAAAAAGAGCATTTTCAAACAGGTATCAACTACTAAAAAACTATGCACTTTTTTAATAAACATGTATAGGCCAAATTGTTTGCCATAATGCGCTTAATGGGCCTATAGGTGAAAATTGTACATATATTGTAATAACATGTAATAATATGAGAATTTCGTGAATAGCGCCATCCAGTGGCCAAATATTTTGAAACTTGGTAGATTGTTAGGAAATGGTTACATATAGACATCTGTCAAGTTTCATGATGATTGGTCAATTGTAAGCCTGTCAAAAGGCCTGTTGAATGCTTATTGGCCGATGGCGGCCCCAAATTTAGACGTATCCAATTGTCCTTAAAATATGACTTGTATTGTCAACATAGGATGCTGCATGCAAAGTTTCAACTTGATTGGATGTACGGATGCTGAGAAAATGCCCTGTTTTTATTGCTCTGCCCCCTAATTACATATGCATATATAAATTACATGTCTACCTCAGAATGACCTCGGAACGTGATCTGTCAAGTTTGAAATTTTTTGGCGGAAAGAGTCTTGAGTTACAGATTTTTTCAATTAATTCTTAATTAATATTAATTTATCCAGACGTGTTCATTTGCATATGGCAGCCATGTTGTATGGAAAACTCAAAATGTTTTTTATAAGTATTCATCTATAGGCTCCTCTGAATTTTTTGAGCCCAAATACATCGGGATTGGGCAAAAATTGGCGGACTAGTTTGCAAAAGTAGATTTCGCATATTTTGCAGTATTGCGAAAAATGTAAGTGGGCGGAGCTAAACGGTCCAAACACAAAAGTGGTTTGTTTGGACCCAAGGAACCCAGAAAAAAATATGGCTCGTTGGGCAAAAATCTGATTTAGGAGATACAGGCCCAAACGCGTTGACCTTCGCTATAGCGCCCCCTTGTGGCCGACTGGGCTGATTTCTTGCGCCTGAGTAGCGGGAGGGACTACTACCAAGTGACCAAGTTTCAAGTCTGTAGGACTTACGGTTTGGGCTGTGCGTTCCGTTTCATGCCAGAAAAAGAATAATAAGAAAAAATCTTGACAAAAATAATAGGGTTCTTGCACTGCATGCTTGAACCCTAACAATCCACAATGCACACAAACACAGTTCCCTACCTAGTGTTTGGGTAAACTCCTCAGACAACCTTCAGCATGGGAGAAGGTTTCTCTCAGCCCCTTGTAGCTGCAGTGTAGTGGCACAGTGTAGAGTCGGTCCAGGCAGACTCATAGCTGTGGTATCAAGACACTCAAGTGGACAGATGGGGAGGCCGTGATGTGTGTGATGTGTGATGAAGCATCATTTAAACGTCCAGCCCAGTAAAACCTCTTAGCAGTGGTGTAATATCACTCAAGCTGTTAGTTCAGGCAGCCTCATCGCTGTGGTGTAGTGTTGCTCAAGCAGCCACTCCAGGCAAACCACAAAGCTGTAGTGTTGCATCACTCAAGTGGCCAGTCTAGGCAGCCTCATAGGTATTGGTGGCTTAAGTGATGCAAGACCACAGCTATTTTATTAGAATGTTCATATATTATATACACATTTATCCAAGCATCTGTAGAGATGAGTTATGAAAAATCAAACACGTCAATCTATTTAGCATAAATTGAACAGAATACATGAAAAAGTTGAGTGGTTCACTGCGTCACCTCCTAAAAAGCAGGCACACACTTTCACTTTCATTTTCTGTCTGGAGTGCAGTAAGAATAGTAATTAAAACAAGACAGACTCTGTTCATCACTCAAATGAGACAAGTCACAGGATTCTGACGTTGGATTTTTCACTTGTTGTACATAAAAAGCTGCTCATCTCCTTTTTGTTTGTTTGTTTGCTTGTTTTTATTTTATTTTCAGGTCTTCCTCTAACCCATTATCTTGATCAAATTCCCACGTGAAAAAGGAACCCATTAATCTATGATGATGATGATGATGATGATGATGATGAATTTCTGTCATACTGCCATCATCATCATCATGCCTCATCATCTACAGTCTTCCAGATATGTTGACATGGCAAACAGACTAATAAAGACCAAGCGCTGTATGTGGGAGCAGTTGGAGATCAAAGCCGATGCTGCAAGTCAAATAATTGAGTTGGCCAATATTGAAATTAGTTCTATGGGTAAGACGTGCGCATTGTCTTCTGCTGCATTTCAATCTAAGAGAGAAGCTCATTTAATCTATACATCACATGCTGCTTGTTTAGATGCTATTTGATGGAGATATACGTCCCCAATTTAAACCCATGGTATCTACATTATTCAATTCTTTGCCGGTACAGTCTGATGATCACAGTTAGGTTCATAATTACGGATGAAAAAAAAAAGTTTCCATTGTGCAATATACCACAAACACATTTTAGGGATGTTCATCATTCATGGTGTCATGCCTCAGATGTTAATTATACTAAAATTCCTAAAACAAAAGGGCAACATTGCAGATGCTGTCATCATACAAGCACTCCATGTGTTTAAGTTGAATGTGATGTGAGATTAATGACTCGATTTCTTAAGAAGTGTGCTTGAAAAGGAGAAGCGAAAGGATATTGAGCATTATTTATTCTCTTAATATTATATTTGGTGAATGGAACAGCAAAGGAAGAATTGCACTGTACAGTGTAGTTGCCTGTTCTGCTGTGCATATGACAAAACTCTTGAATCTTGAATCAAAATACTTTGAAAAAGTAGCTCTGGCTCCCAGATGTCTTTCACTGAGTACATTTTCCTTTTTGTTTTTAAGTACATATACATTCATGGTCTGTTTCATGTCAAGTTGTTTTCCTTCCTGAATCAGGGCCTTGCTGTGGCAGAAGGGCTTGTGTGGTCCAGGGATCTTCAGACCCAAGTCATCTGGAGCAATATGCTCCTGGTAGGGTCTTCCAAGACGTACATGCTTGGGTTAAAGACCCAGACTAACTCAATCCAAAAAATCCTCCATGACAAAAATCCTCCAGGACACAGAAAACCATGTATCCTGCCCGGGACCGGTGCAGTGCCGTATACCACCCAGTGTGGGCTCAGTAACCAAAATCTACGATATGGGTTGGTCCCTCTCCTACTAAGGCGTTGCAGAGGGTGAGAGGTGCTGGGCAAGTGTAGGGATACTCAGTCAGTGGTGTCCCCAGCTGGCTGCTATGCAATTAGGGTTTGTCCCACTTAGAGGAGAGGGTCACTTCAATATGAATTAAAATCACAGGGAGATGTGTGCTTATGCACTGAACAACAGGTCGGAGTGTTTGGCCTTCTTGGAGCGAGTGGGTTGGGTTCTGAAAAGGGCCACACCTACAGACTCCATAGTCTTGCTGGGAGACTTCAATGCTCATTTTGGCAATGACTGGGTTATTATTATACAATTATTTGGTATAGTGTAGGGTGTTTGCCCAGGTGGGGATTGAACCCCAGGGTAGAAGGTGGAGATGTTACCCACTGCACTAGCCAACCACCCAAAACTGCTTAAAAGCCCAAAAAGAAGGCTTAAAACAAGAAATGGCTCCAAGCCATACAGAAGTGTTTGCTCCACAAAGAGCAAGTAGTCTAAACAAAGCTGACCTTCCCCTCATAAATACAAAGAAAGTGTTTTCCAGTTCTCTTTAATTTCACTTTTTCCATCTCTGCCTTTGTTTGACCACACTGCTTTCAGCATTCCCTATGTTTTTCCTTTTCTGCTTTTTTAATTCCCATTCATTTAGGGGGATTTTCTGGTTATTGGTATACTTATTGGTGAGAAACGCAGCTGGAAGGATAAAAATAGCTTGGACAAATGTAAATCTGTCATCGGAACAAAGCCTTGCATCTCCAAAATGGTAATATTATAGGAGGAGGATAAAAAAAAGTGAGCCTATGGAACGAGAGCCCCAGCCCATAAAGACAATAAAGTGATACCTTTTTGGGGTATTCAGTCCAGGGGGCTGTGAATGGAAGTTAACAGAAGGTAAAGATGATCATAGGAGAGTGGGCATGTGTGTTTTTCAGCCATCAGGTGTGGAGTTTTTAAATTTGTTTTTAACTCAAGGACAACTTTAAATATTAGAGCTCAATCTGAAGTGCTATAAATAAATAATAGACCGTATGATTGATAAAAGCATCAGTTTGGTTCTGCTCATCTCATGTTCAGCTCCAGAGAGATGATGACCAGCTCACAGTGGAGGACACACAGTCTGGACTGAACAGGCTTCAGAACAAGTCATGTGGAGAGATCAGAGCTGAATCCAAACCATCCTGATGTGTCGACCGAGCACAGGGAGCAGAGGGTGCAGCTGCAGTTCAGTCAAAGGAGAAAGAGAACATGGGTAAATCAAGAGATTAGAGTTTTGTCCTTTATTGCTGAATCTATAGGTTATGTGGACCCACATGCATTTCAGTGCTCTCAGTAGAAAATGTGTTAACTTAGTTTTATTTACAAAATCAACAGCACATCGAATTTGACTGGAGTTGTTCAAACTTTTGCATATGACAGTCTGGTTCTGTACTTATTTGACCGGACAGATGTTTTACAGCTTTGGAGGGGCGACCGGGCTCCACTGAACTGAATGTGGAGGGAGGAGAAAGCAGGACTTGCATGTTTTGTCATCTAAATGATAGAATGGATGTGTGAGGATGGTGAGATTTTATTTTCCTTTTTAACATGTCAGGTTGTATCTTCTAGTTTGTCCACTAGAGGGGGCAGCGAGTTGCACAGAGGAACGCCAACTGTTTTTTGTTGTTGTTCCCCTGAATGAACCACAACTTCTGGTTTTCCTGTTCAATACAGGCTGTTTTACACCAACAATCTAACACTAAATATGTAATTACATTAAAAACTCCCATCGTGCTGCTAAAATCTGAACAATTTAATTTTATGATATTTGATGACTTCAGTGATGTGAATGCATCAAATAAAAAAATAACTCTTGCTGTTCAGCTTTCACTCTGTTGTTCAGAAAGACAACCAAGAATGCAGCAGAAACACAGTGCAGATAGTGTTTTGGACTTTGTAAGGTTTCACACACACACACACACACACACACACACACACACACACACACACACACACACACACACACACACACACACGTTACAGAGCGGCCGGGAGGTGGACCCAAGTGCAGAGAGGAAACCCGTGAGAAAGGGTCTTAAATGAATTTAATGAGGTGTTTGAGTGGGGATATGGTGACTGTACATGGAGATGTGGTGGTTCAGAACCAGGCTCAAACCACTGATGTACTGATTGGCAATTCAAGGAGTTACAGCTGTGAAATAAAAAGGTGGGAAAAAGGCAAAGGGAGGGGATGCTGAAGCCGTGTGCTCAAACAAAGGTGAAATAAAAGATAAATCAGAAAACAAAGACACTTCCTCTGTTTTATGGGAGGAAGGTAGACTTTGTTTCACCTGTTTGCTCTTTGTGGAGAGTGATTTGGGGCGACTTCTCTCTGGTTTTTCTGCCCCCTTTTCTTTTCTGTTTAAATACCCACCTGGGTTAAGTACCATATCAGTCACCCCTCCAGAAAGGTGTGACAAAGGGTTACAATTTGCCACAGCCTTAAGTAGAAGAGTCCACCGGTGTGCCAGGTTGGGCCTAATCAGTGAGAATTGGAGTTCCCTGAATGTATGGCACCTCGCTGCCGTCGCCCTCTGCTGGTGGCCCTTACAACACACACCCTGCCGCACAGAAACACATTCAACAACCACTCTCTCTCTCTCTCTCTCTCTCTCTCTCTCTCTTTCTCTCGTTGTGAATTTAATTGTAATGTGATGTCAACATAAATATAATAATAATAAAAAATGGTCCAAAGATCACAAACAGCCAGTACTGGTTTTCAGCCTTGTCCCTTCCCTACAGAGATCTGGTACTAAGTATAATAATAAAGTAACTGTATAGTCAATATGGGAAAAGCTCTATATCAATATCCATAGACAATCCATAACACCATCCCATCAAACGCATATGAATGGCTATGGTTTTGCTGGGTTTAAAAAAAAAGCAGCGTCAATCACGACTGCATATGTGGACATATTCTATATTGTGCTCTATTTACACAAAGTTAGGTTAGTTCATCATTTATGTTGAACAGACTCTCCCAAAGTTTTACGCTGCTGCGCTGACGTTGAACCGCGTGCTGCACTGGGTCGGTATGACCAACAGGTCAAAACCAGCTCTAAACAAAGTGACCGCTGGGCCCTGGGCTCTGGCTTTGCGCTTCTTTCGTTTTGACATGTTACGTTTTTATACACACAGAAATTTACACTATATTTCCAAAAGTATTTGGTCGTCTGCCTTCACACGCATATGAACTTGAGTGACATCAGATTCTTAATCCATAGAGTTTAGTATGATGTCGGTCCACCCTTTGCAGCTATAACACCTTCAACTCTTCTGGGAAGGCTTTCCACAAGGGTTAGGAGTGTGTTTATGGGAATTTTTTTTCTTCCAGAAGCGCATTTGTGAGGTCAGACACTGATGTTGGACAAGAAGGTCTGGCTCACAGTCTCCGCTCTAATTCATCCCAAAGGTGTTCTATCGGGTTGAGGTTAGGACTCTTTATGTATCTTGTTTTGTGCACTGGCACGCAGTCATGTTGGAACAGGAAGGGGCCGTCCCAAATAAAAATTGTCCCAAATATCTTTGTCTCCTAAAGCATTTAGAGTTCCTTTCACTGGGACTAAGGGGCCGAGCCCAACTCCTGAAAAACAACCCCACACCATAATCCCACCTCCACCAAACTTTACACTTGGCATGTATGTCCCATGTTCCCTGAAGTGGTGAGAACTGGCATGTGACTGGCTAAATCCATCCCACTGTTGCACAAAGTTGCTTCTGGTCAACAGACACAGTTCTGCATATTCTCATAACTGAAAATGATGCGGAATGTTAAAGAGATGTTTGAAAGTGCCCTCAGTATGACCAAAAACGTGCTTTTTTACTGACCCAGTCAAACTCTGCCCTTCATTGTTAACCCTGTCAGTGTCCTTAAATATGTACAATGTTATTATAAAGTGATGAGAATGTTTGTTGCCCTGAGGCAACATTGTGCAGTAGAGGGTTAATGGACGTATCAGACAGCTGTTAAGACCCAAATGCAGCAAACTATGAAAATGAGTGTGTGACAGAGGTCACTGGTGGCCCAGAAGGACATTTAAATGGGTCACTATGCTGTGTTAAGGTCAGAAATATAGGGCTTAGTATATCCTTTCACTACTTCTTCTCGAGGACATTTACTTTCTCAAGGAGTCCATTTATTGATGTTAAGTTAGGCTGAACTGTAAAACATGGAGTAAGTCCACAGTTTCAACATCTACCACACTGCCCCTTCTTTTTATTACAATTTCACACTTCATCAAACGATGTGTGAAACTATGCATCAGCTTCTATACAGAATGTGTTTGCAGTCGCTGCTTCTCTAACACAAGTTGAGTTTGTCCATCATTGATGATGATTTAACCCTTTAAACCCCCAAGCCTATTATACACCAAGTCTAATCCTGTAGTATTCAGTAACTACAAGGACTGACTGGCTGAGTTATTTTTGGGTGATAGAAGTTTAAATAAAACTTTGGGCCCACTGTAATCACAGTAGAACTACATTTAAATGTCAATTCCAGAGAGAAAACCCTAAAGAGGTTATTATTTTTACAATAGGAACTGGGGTTTTGTGGTGATGGTAGAGTCATAGTTTGCTGCATCGTGGCCTGGATGTCTTGTCATCACTACAGCAGCAAATTCTAAAGGAAAATGTCAGGACAGCTGACTGAGCTGAACCTCAAATTGTGGGTCATGCACCAAGCCAACGTGCAGGACGAATAAACAGTTACGGGAAACATTTAGTTGCAGTTATTGCTGCACAAGTGGGTCAAACCAGGTACTGAAAACAAAGGTTCACACACTTTTGCCACTCACAGATACATTGTACAGCATATATATCCAGAGTGCTTCTGCAAACAGTGAAAGAATGGGTCACTCTCAGGAGGTCAGTGAATTCCAGCGTGGTACTGTGATCGGACGCCACCTGTGCAACAAGTCCAGTCGTGAAATTTCCTCACTACTAAATATTCCACAGTCGACTGTCAGTGGGATTATAACAAAGTGGAAGCGATTGGGAACGATAGCAACTCATCCATGAAGTGGTTGGCCACGTAAAATGACAGAGCGGTCAGCGGATGCTGAGGCACATGGGGCGCAGAGGTCACCAACTTTCTGCAGATTCAGACCTTTCTACAGACCTCCAAACTTAATGTGGCCTTCAGATCAGCTCAAGAACAGCGTAGAGAGCTTCATGGAATGGGTTTCCATGGCCGAGCAGCTGCATCCAAGCCCTACATCACCAAGCGCAATGCAAAGCGGGGAATGCAGTGGTGTAAAGCACGCTGCTAATCTTAACCTCAACCCAAAACCTACTCTTAGCCCTAACCCTGGACGAGGATTAGGGTAACAGTTTATTAACCATCTACAAATGACCAGTGCATATACAGTATTGACATATAACTGCATGGATGAGGATAAACCCCAGAAGACTTTAGATAGCAGAGTTTCTTATGGGAGAACCAAGATGCATGGCCAACTAAGATCGTGTGGGACAATTCCATTCTTAGGATGTTGTAATGGCAAATGTGTATGCAAATCTTCCCAATTTGGAGGAGGTTTGGGGACAATAGAGCTAACATAAAAATGAAGAGGAACTACCTGATAGTGTCTAGTCTTAAATCTGTCTGGCAGGCATTATAAGAGAGATTTTAAAAATATATATCTCATTATTTATTTATTTTTACATAACATTGACCTGATAATTGAATTCAAATCAGTTTTGAAATAATATTGTATGCAGGGATCCTTCTGGGAAATGTTGCCTTGAGGCAACATTGTGCGACAACGGGACAAACTGATATAGATCCATGTTCCCTGAAGTGGTGAGAACTGGCGTGTGACTAGCTAAATCCATCCCACTGTCGCACAATCAATCAATCAATCAATCAACCTTTATTTTGACTCGGAAGTACATTGAGGGCAACCCTCATTTACAATATAGCCGAGCATTTACAAAAACAGGGATTGACATGACAAAGAAAATAATAACTACATTTAATCATTTTAAATTAAAAGAAAGTTTTAAATAACAGTGAATAAAAGATAAAAGTAGATAAAAATAGAACTTGAGATTTAAATGGTAAGAAATTAAGATCAAAAATAGATAAGAAATTAGTAAGGTAATAGTACAATATCACAAGTTAAAAAAGTAATGATAAAAAACATAAAATAAAAAGAGAGGAAATAAATAAATAAATAAAAAGAGATAAAGAACTAAGGAGAACTAACACAAAAATAAAAGATACGAATAAATATGATTAAGTAAAACAGGTACAGGCAGTCTGTAGGTGGTTTGATATTAAAAGTTTAAAATGACTGAGTGACACCAGTGAGCTGAGTTTCAGTGTTTCCTGTAGTGAATTCCAGCTCACTGGTGCTGTGACTAAAAGCAGATTTTCCCAGTTCAGTAAAATCTCTTGGTACCTGGCAGCTGATCCAGTTACTAGAGCGAGTCTGATAATTACTGTTATTTGTATTCATCAATGAAGTGATATATTCTGGCAAATGAGCAGAGAGAAAAGTTGCTTCTGGTCATCAAACACATTTCTGCATATTCTCATAACTGAAAATGATACTGAATGTTAAAGAGATGTTTGAAAGTGCCCTCTAACAGATAGTATGACCAAAAACATGCTTTTTTACTGACCCAGTCAAACTCTGCCCTTCATTGTTAACCCTGTCAGTGTCCTTAAATATGTACAATGTTATTATAAAGTGATGAGAATGTTTGTTGCCCTGAGGCAACATTGTGCAGTAGAGGGTTAATGGACGTATCAGACAGCTGTTAAGACCCAAATGCAGCAAACTATGAAAATGAGTGTGTGACAGAGGTCACTGGTGGCCCAGAAGGACATTTAAATGGGTCACTATGCTGTGTTAAGGTCAGAAATATAGGGCTTAGTATATCCTTTCACTACTTCTTCTCGAGGACATTTACTTTCTCAAGGAGTCCATTTATTGATGTTAAGTTAGACTGAACTGTAAAACATGGAGTACGTCCACAGTTTCAACATCTACCACACTGCCCCTTCTTTTTATTGCAATTTCACACTTCATCAAACAATGTGTGAAACTATGCATCAGCTTCTATACAGAATGTGTTTGCAGTGTCAGACGCTGCTTCTCTAACACAAGTTGAGTTTGTCCATCATTGGTGATGATTTAACCCTTTAAACCCCCAAGCCTATTATACACCAAGTCTAATCCTGTAGTATTCAGTAACTACAAGGACTGACTGGCTGAGTTATTTTTGGGTGATAGAAGTTTAAAAAAAACTTTGGGCCCACTGTAATCACAGTAGAACTACATTTAAATGTCAATTCCAGAGAGAAAACCCTAAAGAGGTTATTACTTTTACAATAGGAACTGAGGTTTTGTGGTGATGGCAGTGTCATAGTTTGCTGCATCGTGGCCTGGATGTCTTGTCATCACTAGAGTTTTGTCCTTCACTTGTAACTACAACCATGAAGAAGCAAACATATCTGTCCAGAATTTAAACATGGTTTGATTGCATGCAGTGGTGCTTGGAAGTTTGTGAAACTTTTAGAATTTTCTACATTTCTGCAGAAATTTGACCTAAAACTTCATCAGATCCCGAAATAGAACCACGTTAAACAAATGAGCCAAAATAACATTATATAGATCTGATTACGTTTTTATGTTTGGAGAAAGGAAAACACTACATTCCAGCATAACAACCTATTTAATCTGTGAAATGCGGTGATGGTAGAGTCATAGTTTGCTGCATCGTGGCCTGGACATCTTTTCATCACTACACCAGCAAATTCTAAAGGAAAATGTCAGGACAGCTGACTGTGAGCTGAAACTCAAATTGTGGGTCAAGCACCAAGCCAATGTGCAGGACGAATAAACAGTTAAGGGAAACATTTAGTTGCAGTTATTGCTGCACAAGTGGGTCAAATCAGATAATGAAAACAAAGGTTCACACACTTGTGCCACTCACAGATACATTGTACAGCATATATATCCAGAGTGCTTCTGCAAACCTTGACCAGATATCGGAGGAGGTGAGGGACATTGCCTCAGAATGGGCCATGTTCCGCTCCTCCGTTGTTGAAGCGGCTGACTGTAGGTGGCGGGGCGTTAACCTCGAACCCGGTGGTGGACACCCAAGGTGAGAGATGCCATCAAGCTGAAGAAGGAGTCCTACCAGGCATGTTTGGCCTGTGGGACACCAGAGGCAGCTGGCAGGTATCGACAGCCAAGCGATCTGCGGCTTCAGTCATTGTCAAGGCAAAAACCCGGGTGTGGGAGGCGTTTGGTGAGGCCTTGGAAAGTGACTTCAAGTCAGCTCCAAAAAGATTCTGGCAAATCATCAGGCGACTCAGAAGGGGAAAGCAGTGTGCCACTAGCACTGTATATAGTGGAGATGGTGTGCTGCTGACTTCGACTGAAGACGTCATTGGGCGGTGGAAGGAATACTTTGAGGACCTTCTCAATCCCACCGACACGTTCTCCAGTGAGGAGGCAGAGTCTGGGGACACGGGAATAGGCTTTTCCATTACTGAGGCCGAAGTCGCTAAGGTAGTTAAAAAGCTCCTTGGCGGCAAGGCTCCAATGGTGGATGAGATCTGTCCCGAGTTCCTCAAGGCTCTGGATGTTGTGGGGCTGTCTTGGCTGACACGCCTTTTCAACATTGCGTGGACATCGGGGGCGGTGCCACTGGATTGGCAGACTTGGGTGGTGGTGCCTCTTTTTAAAAAGGGGGACCGGAGGGTGTGTTCCAACTACAGGGGAATCACACTCCTCAGCCTCCCTGGTAAGGTCTATGCAGGGGTACTGGAGAAGACAGTCCGGCTTATAGTCGAACCTCGGATTCAGGAGGAGCAGTGCGGGTTCCGCCCTGATCGTGGAACACTGGACCAACTCTTTACCCTCTCCAGGATACTGGAGGGTTCATGGGAGTCCATATGTGCTTTGTGGATTTGGAGAAGGCATGAGACTGTGTTCCCTGTGGTATTCTGTGGGAGGTGCTTCGGGAGCACGGGGTACATGTCTCTCTGTACAAAGAAAGCAGGAGTTTGGTTCGCATGGCCGGCAGTAAGTCAGACTCGTTCCCAGTGAGAGTTGGTCGGCCACGTAAAATGATGGAGCGGCGACATCGGATGCTGAGGGGCATAGTGCGCCTCATAGGGCGAAGAAATTTCACAGTTTGCCTCTCACTCAGTCTTTTTTTAACATTTTTTTAACAACTCTTGAAGGCGTGATGCCACACAGTCACAGAGATCGGCTTCTGCGATCTTCTTTTTGCAAGAAAATGTTTGCAAGAACATTTTCTTGTTCTGAAGTGTGGGGGGGGCATCTGTGCATATTCCACTATATAAGAATCAGAAGCTCATTGCCTTTTACATTCACCCCATTTTCATCCGAGCTCCTCCACTCTACACACATCTCAAACAAAACATCTCAGGATGAGGGTCAGCGTGGTTCTGCTTTTGCTCTGCTTGTCTTCTGTTCATCTCTATAGAGCTGTTGACCAGCTGGTTGTGGGGGACGATCAGACTGAGTTCACCCAAAGCCAGATTGAAGAGCTGAAGAAACAATACGCAGGTAAATCAAATGATCTGAAAGCTCCCCAAACAACCTTTTTTCACAATGGCTTTGACTTGTTTTGCTTCAGACCGTAAGACTGAATGAACATCTATGAAGGTCATACAGTTCCACAAGTTTAAAAAATCGAATGAAATTTGTTTGAAAAATTCAGATAATTTTATTCTGCACTTCATTGCTCATTGTTCCACATTGTTTCATGCTGTTTATAAAGTTTGTAATGTTTTAAACTGGGCTTTAAGGTTGTTGGTTAGTTATTTCCGCTTCTGAACTGAGTTATAATTCACATGACAGATATTAAAGAGAACAGAACTGGAAAAAATAGCACAACTCTGTGTTTATTAAACACCAACATTCACTTATTTATGTTCACAAATCTTTCATCTTTATGAAACTTGAAATGCTAATATATATATATACATATATATATATATATATATATATATATATATATATATATATATATATATTAACATATGACCCTTTTTATATCTCATTAGAATATATATATATATAAAGTGGTCCATTTGGTGTAAAACCTGATTCTGTGTTTAGTTGGTTGGATTCTTTGTGTGTGTCACAGGGCTGGAGGGGAGTGTGGACTCTACTGAACTGAGTGCTGAAGAACCAGGTGAGGAGCATTCAAGTAAGACTTAAATATGAAACAGAAAAATCATTTCTAAAATACTTCATTAGAAAACTGAGCAACATTTATTTGAATAAATCTCAGAACTAAACATGTAATGTATGTAAATATAACAAACTGAGCGTGTAGTCAGGCTCCATGTGCAGAGTAGCTTCATTAAGGACAATCCAGCTCTGCCAAAGCATGATGGAGCCATGAAGGAGCAGGAGGAGTTTCCTCAAAGGGAAGGGGGTCGGAGAAGCATAATTACTTAGTGAGGAGAATGAAAACAGGCTTAAATATGGCGTGTGTGCTGCTGTCAGTCACACTGTAAACTAATAATCATTTAAAAGTCAGAGGCACTGCAGAAAAATAGCCTCGTGTCAAATGAAGTGATCTTAAATCTAGTCGTCATATCTAATATTTCCCATTTTGAGATGGTTGTGCACTTATTATAAGATTATCAAGCTTATTTTCAGATATTTCTCAATTTTATGTGTTTTAGGTCATTTTATTGGGTAAAATTATCAGTATAGTAAGATAAAATTACTTAAAACAAGCAAAAATTGTCTTGAAATTAGTTACATAATCTTAGTTTAAGCTTACAACAATCTCTACAATTAGATTTATTGACTATATTTACTTTTTCCAGTGATCAGGTCAGCATTGTAAATCATTCTCATGGAAAAATATCAAATTTGCCCTGAGACTGTGCATTTCTCCATTTGCAGTAAGACGAAAGGTGGCGTTCTCATATGCTTCAGGCCTAAAAGGAAGTCTTGGGCCTTGCAACAAGGAGGTTATAGTGCCTTTCCACAAAAAAATCACAGATGTGGGAAACGCATTCAATCCAATGACAGGTAAATGCAGTCACTCCAGAGACAGTGTCTGATGTCTGGTCTGGTTTGGTTCTTCTCTCTGGTGGTGTAGAGATGCTGTACTGATCCATCTGCTTCTCCTCCTGCAGGTGTTTTCACTGCTCCACTCAGAGGCGTCTATTACTTCAGGTTTAATTTATATGGTTCCAGTTATTTTTACAGCCTGGCTGCATGTTTGTACAAAAATCATGAGAAAATCTTAGACGTGACCAAGTCCCCAAGAGGATGGTATAAGTATGTTGTTGGTGGAGCCACTCTGCTGCTGCGGAAAGGAGATCATGTCTATGTTAAGCTCAAAAGAAAAAGTCAGATTCACGACGACAATGAAAACCATTGCACTTTCAGTGGTTTTCTGCTGTTTCCTATGTGAAGTGCTTTTAATGGTGAGGACAAATTCTGCATTCGAAGTTCTAAGACTTCATTTCACAATATACGGCCTTTGGCTTCTGTAGCTGATACGTTTCAGAGTGCATATAAAATGTGACCTGCATTTTTAAAATGTGGGACAGATTATTAAACAATAAATAACATTAAGTGCCAGAAATCATTGAACCGGGTAAAAACAGCCACTATAAGTAGATCAGAATACAGAACAATTATGTAGCTTGATGCTTTCTTCTTTACTCGAAATATATTACGACTTTCTCTGCTTTAAGTTCCTCACCATTCCTTGCCATTTCTAGCATCACAAAAATGTGGTAAAAATGCTTTATGTCCATAAAGTATCATTTTGTACTGCACAAGTGTGTTGTGTTTATTTCCTAGAGTGACGTTTGTCATTGAAAGCAAGTGGCCCTATGATCAAAATGTGTGTGTAGTGATTCCAGAGGAAGCTGAACTGAACATGCAGGGAAATTTTAGCCCTTTAATTCATTTGGTAGTGTAGTTGGCAATATTACTGCTCTTCTCATAGAAGACTGGGGTTTGATTATCTATCAGACTGAACACACCTATATACCATGTAAGAAGATGTGTGTAAATGTAAAAAATATGGGCTAAAATTTAGTTTTGAATTTGTGCTCCAAATTCCCATGAATGTGTTTCTGATTGCAGTCCAGTTGGAGATGGGAAAAAGTTAATGTACACATGCTCACTAGAAAATGACTGAAGAAGCAGGATGCATCTTAATTACCATGCCTGAGGGCTTCTGGGAATTGGAGTTCCCTGAATGTATGGCACCTCGCCGCCGTCGCCCTCTGCTGGCGGCCCTTACAACAAACACACACACACACACACACACCCTGCCCCACAGAAACACATTCAACACACACACACTTGTGCTCTCTCTCTCTCTCGCGCTCTCTCGTTGTGAATTTAATTGTAATGTGATGTCAACATAAATAAAATAATAATAATAAAAAAATGGTCCAAAGATCACAAACAGCCAGTACTGGTTTTCAGCCTTGTCCCTTCCCTACAGAGATCTGGTACCAAGTATAATAATAAAGTAACCGTATAGTCAATATGGGAAAAGCTCTATATCAATATCCATACACAATCCATAACACCATCCCATCACACGCATATGAATGGCTATGGCTTTGCTGGGCTTCAGAAAAAAGCCGCGTCAGTCACGACTGCATATGTGGACATATTTCTATATTGTGATCTATTTACACAAAGTTAGGTTAGTTCATCATTTATGTTGAACAGACTCTCCCAAAGTTTTACGCTGCTGCGCTGACGTTGAACCGCGTGCTGCACTGGGTCGGTATGACCAACAGGTCAAAACCAGCTCTAAACAAAGTGACCGCTGGGCCCTGATTGGTGCTCTGGCTTTGCGCTTCTTTCGTTTTGACATGTTACGTTTTTATACACACAGAAACCAAAAAGAACGACAGATTTCTCAAAATGTAGCAGAGGAAAAAGTAAAAAGTCGCCCAGAATGGAAAAACTTTAGTACAGATACACGAAAAAACTACTTAAGTACAGAAAACAATTACATTTACTAATTACAGTTACTGTTAACCACTAGCAGTAATGAACTCAAGCGATGGGACTATTAATCAGGCATATAGCGCACAAGCACACCAGCCAATAGCCCTGGAGTTTTTAAACACTGTGTCCACTCACTGTCCACACACATCTACTTAATGTGAGTAAATTATCAGCACTGATGAAGAACTAGAGGATGACCAACACAAATTTTGCAGCAACAGATGAGCTGTCGTCTCTGACTTTACATCTACAAGGTGGACCAACAAGGTACGAGTGTCTAATAGAGTGGACAGCGAGTGGACACAGTGTTTAAAAACTCCAGGAGCACTGCTGTGTCTGATTCACTCGGACCAGCACAACACACATTAACACACCACCACCACGTCAGTATGTACAGTCTCCAGCCTGTAACAGAACAGAATTTCTATCTACTTGATTATTTTTCAAAATCCACGGCAAAATTTAAAGTACTACAACCTACGACGTGGACCTGCTCAGACTTGAATCATTTACATATAAAGGGTTCAAGTTGGAATTTAAGCTTTCGTCAGACACCATCAGGAGTGATATATGCATTACTCTGAACAGTCTCTCCACTTAGACCGCAGTATATGGGAGGGTATTTCACAGATCATAATCATAAAACCAATTTCAATATTGCCTAACTTGGTTCCTTCACTTGCAGCATATGCATTGCGATCTGAATGTTTCCACATGTAGCACTTTATCTTGAACTCAGCATCTTATCATCTCTGAGTAACTCAGAATCTTATTGTCTCAGTTCCTCATAAATAACCCTGTACAACCTATTGCTACATGTGCTGAATCTAATACTGATCTCACTGCCCTAACATTAACTAAATAGGTGTGAAGCCTGTTGTTTTGTATGAGCCGCCTGTAGTCTCATTAACAATGACATCCAGCTCTTCCTCTGGAGACTTGCTTTCTTTTTCCTCTCGACTTAATTGGACTTTGCCTTTTATACCAGGCATTCCATTGTAACCAACTATAGAAGGAGGAATTTCCATGGTTTCAGTCACCATTTGATTCATTTTTTCAAATACGAATTTGGGTAATGATCATTTTTGTCAGAAATAATTTGGTAGTATTAATATTTTAAATAAAATTTTGAGTGTCCTTAAAAAGCTGGCTAAAAAGACCAGATATAAAATAGAAATTGAGAGTTTTCTGTTTTACAATAACAACAACAAGAAGCAGGGTTGCAAGGAGAAAGCTGTTGCTCTCCAAATAAAACATTGCTGCCAGTCTGCTGTTTGCTAAAGATCACGTGGACAAGCCAGAGGACTATTGGAACAATGACAGATAATATATAGATTGTTGGTTTAAATGAGAAGTGTTATGCTTGGAGAAAGGAAAGCATTGCATTCCAGCATAAAACCTTATGCCATCTGTGAAACATGGTGGTGGTAGTATCAAGCTTTAGATGGATGGACCAACACTCGAGTTCCTTGCAGATCTATTGAATAATCTTTAGTAAAACTTCCTAGATTACAAACTGATTGTTTACTGGAAATGGTAGGACAAATCATAATGTCTTGCACCCTTAGTATCTGGAGAAAAGTGGAAAGGATTATGGGTGTTCCACATCAAATCTGTTTACAGACTCCTTTATGGAATAATTTCAAGATTTTTATTAGGGATAAACCATCCTATAATTGTTTTTGGTCCTCTCATGGTATAAAACAGTAGAGGACGTGTGTGGCGATAGTGGTTTGCAGTCATTTCAGGAGTTGCTTTTTAATCTTTCAGCTTCTTCATATTTTGTTTATTAACACCTTCGTTCTGCACTTCGAGCCTATGGAGTTTCCTGGGGCAGCACTCTCAGCTCTCATCCTTTGCTAGACTGAACATGGCCTTTGGACAATCCATGGGGCAGAGTTTTGTTTATTTACAGAACTTTGGTAGACCAACATATAAAGCAACAACTGTGGGAGTGAGAGTTTTCTTGTACTGGTCCTTTCTAGTACTGGAACACTATATGGGCTAATTTAAGTCAGAAACCTGTTTACCTCTTATAAAATACCCCAATCAGGCATAACATTATGACCGCCTCCTTTTTTCTATGCTCTTTGTCCATTTTTATCAGCTCCACTTACTGTATAGCTGCACTCTGTAGTTCTACAGTTACAGACTGTAGTCCATCTGTTTCTCTGATACTCTGTTACCCTGTTCTTCAGTGGGTCAGGACCCCCATGGACCCTCACAGAGCAGGTCCTATTTGTATGGTGGATCATTCTCAGCACTGCAGTGACACTGACGTGGTGGTGGTGTGTTAGTGTGTGTTGTGCTGGTCTGAGTGGATCAGACACAGCAGTGCTGCTGGAGTTTCTAAACACCTCAGTGTCACTGCTGGACTGAGAACAATCCACGAACCAAAACTATACAGCCCACAGTGTCCTGTGGGCAGCATCCTGTGACCACCGATGAAGGACTAGAGGATGACCAGCACAAACTGTGCAGCAGCAGATGAGCTGTCTACTCTGACATCTACAAGGAGGACTGTCAAGGTAGCAGTGTCTAATAGAGTGGACAGTGAGTGGACAGTGAGTGGACAGTGTTTAACACAAAATAATGTCATGCCTGATCAGTGTTATTCACAGAGTATATGCGACATACCTGTAACATTTGTAACTCTGCACCTGGTACATTTATGCACATGTTCTGGGATGTTAGCAGCTATATGGAACTGTCCTGCATTCAAGGTACAGATGACTCTTAAATGCGAACCCTACCGGCCTTAGAACAGACATGTGAGGAGCATATTTTAGCATCAGTCAGAAGGAAGAGGCAGAAGAAGCCACAATTTGTGCTTAAAAGTCACTCTTTATTAAGCAAAGCAGAAAAGGGGAACAAAAAGCACTGAAGAGGCAGAGGGTCACTGATGTTGTGAAGCTTGTGGCTTGTGGTTTGTGGTTTGTGGTTTGTGTTGACATCTTGCCTGTTCAATACTGTATGTTCCTGTTTTCTGCTTCATCTGGTAAATTCACCTTAAAACCCTACATGCCAGACACAAAATAACATGTAAAATACTGTTACTGTTAACATGTAATGTACACTCTTACGGCCCGGTTTAGGGTCAAGCTCAAACAAGCTGGGTTGATGGCTTCAGGCACGAGCATTCGCCAAAATAACAAACAAAACGAATACAAACGAAACAAAAGAAATGTGGGCTACCCTAACTCCCTATCTTAAATACCTACCTGAACTACCTTGCCTTACCTTTACTTCCTAAACAGGAGAAAAGGTAACCAAACAACATGGCACCTCTCCCCCCAGTCACAATTTTAACAATAGCAGCAACGCAAAGAAGGCAGAAGTGAAGAGTGCCGGGTTGGTCTGGACAGGCGGTCTGCCAGGTCACGTCAGAGGAGAGAAAGCCCTGAACGTCTCTCAGGATGGTGGCTCGGCGACGTCTTATACCTCAGAGCGCCCACATCTGGTCAAACATTTACCTGCCCATAAGGGGACACACGACAGGGAAAACACAGAATGGCAGTACAAGGCACACAAAGGGTATGCTATGACCAGGGGTCATAACAGCACATACCTAATCAAAAGAACAAACAAAATTAACAACACTAAACAGCCCTTTTTACTCACCGGGAATGTCTCCCATGAGCCTCTATGCTGTGCAGCCAGTGGCAGAACACCACATAATGTTGGTATCATGTAGAATATAGCAGAATGACTCTACACACTGCCCTCTCCCATCTGGACAAAAACAACACGTATGTGGATTCTAAAGGACTCCGCTCACCCAAGCCACTGTCTGTCCTCACAGCTGCCGAGTGGGAGGAGGTACTGGACCAGCCAGTTTCTTCAGCCAGTAGTGCTGGTGTTTCGGTCTAGAGGCCTGTCACTGCACCTCTGAGTCATCATCTCCATGGACAATCTAAAACCTCATGCACATCTCAACAGACTCACTCTGATCTTCTATCCATGTCCTGTACAATCTGGAAGATTTCTATATCAGTGTTCTCTCCCTGTGTACTATCTACCGCAGACTAACTGCACAGCAGCACATTTCCACGTTTTATTTCATAATTTAGTACAACTGTACACTGGAATAGTGCAATAGTGGTGTATATTCACATATATGAATATACACATTCATATATATCCATCCATCCGAACCCAGGCCCGCTTTGCTGTGAGGCGACAGCGCTACCCACCACGCCACCGTGCCACCCCCCCATATATATATATATATATATATATATATGATTTTTTTTTCTTCTTAGATATTTATATATGCATGTAAACATTTCACTCACTTTCCACTTTTGTAAATGTAATGTGACAATAAACTTGATTTGATTCATGTCGCTTTGACTACTGGTAATGGAGCTGAGTTGAATGGTAGTAACTTCCCAGCTGTCCAGCCTCCCTCTCGTGGTGTACCTCTCATGTCCAGCTGCAGCAGAGAGATAGTTGACCTTGTGTCAGTGAGCACGGTGAGCCATTCACTGTCAATACTGCACTCTATTCTAAACCCATGGTGGTGGTTGCTCTTTCTGGCTGTTGGGGCAGTGTGGAGCGTTACTCTCTCAGGGGAGATCAGAGGCTGCCTTCCTCAGTGTAGTACTGTCTGTATAATCTGCCTGTTTAAAGATTTTACTCCTTCCAGAATGTCTTACTGCACCTGTAGCACAAGCTGCTGCTAAAAAGGCAGATGAGCAATAAAATAATGGCGAAGATGCACTAAATGGACAAAAGTATTGGGTCACCTACACATTAAATCTACAGGAGCTTTAATGAATCCCATTCTAATTCCATAGGAATTAATATGGAGTAGGTCCCCCTTTGCAGCTATAACAGCTTCCACTCTTCTGGGAAGGTTTTGACGAGATTTTGGAGAGTGTCTATGGCAATTTTTGGCCTTCATCCAGAAGAGTATTTGTGTTCAGTGGGGTTGAGATCAGGGCTTCCCCAAACTGTTCCCACATAGTTGGAAGCATACAATTGTCCAAAATGTCTTGAGCTGCTGAAGCAGTAAGATTTCCCTTCACTGGAACTAAGGGTTCTAGGACAACCCCTGAAAAAGAACCCCATAGCATCATCCCTCCTCCACCAAACTTTACAGCTAGCACTGTGCAGTCAGACAGGTAACGTTCTCTTGGCATTCACCAAACCCAGACTCGTCCATCAGACTGATGGATAGAGAAGCGTGAATCATCACTCCACAGAATGTTTCCACTGCTCCAGAGTCCAGTGGAACTCCCTGGCCTGGCATTGTGCTTGGTGATGTAAGGCTTGCAAGGAGTGTTGGAGACTTTTATGCTCTACACTCCTCAGCGCTCGGCGACCTGCTCTGTAACATTACATGGTGTGACACTTTGTTGCTGAGTTGCTGTGGTTGCTAACCCCTTCCAATTTTCAATAATACCACTCACAGCTGATTGTGGCATTTCTATAAGTGAAGAAAATTCAGTTTGCCTCTCAGTCTTATGGAGATGTGATGTCACAATCAGTTCAGCTTCTGCAATCTTCTTCTGAATTTTCTAAACACTTTTTGCAAGCGTGAAGCCACCACTACTTCTGCATTTTCTTCTCCTGAAGTGTGAGTGTGTACACGTGTATGTGTGTGTGCATGTAGGTGTGTGTGTGTGTGTACACGTGTATGTGTGTGTTTGCTTCATCTGTGCATGTTCCACAATATAAGAATCAGAAGCTCATTGCCTTTTACATTCACCCCATTTTCATCCGAGCTCCTCCACTCTACACACATCTCAAGCAAAACATCTCAGGATGAGGGTCAGTGTGGTTCTGCTTTTGCTCTGCTTGTCTTCTGTTCATCTCCATAGAGCTGTTGACCAGCTGGTTGTGGGGGACGAGCAGATTGAGTTCACCCAAAGCCAGATTGAAGAGCTGAAGAAACAAGACACAGGTAAATCAAATGATCTGAAAGCTCCCCAAACAACCTTTTTTCACAATGGCTTTGACTTGTTTTGCTTCAGACCGTAACGCTGAATGAACATCTATGAAGGTCATACAGTTCCACAAGTTTGGAAAATTCAATGAAAATCAGATCATTTTTATTCTGCATGTCATAATGTCATAATGTCTTAATGATCCACATACATTTGTACTATTAAAGATCGTTTTGCTTTAATATTTTTTCTGTTATTTTTATGTTAAAGCCATTTTAACGTTTTAAAAACACACAATAAATAAGCAGGCATGTTCAAAACTATATGTTCTAAACTACAGCTTAAACATTGATTTTTTAGTAAATGACTGACCTGAAATTTGACCTCTTTTGCTCAATCTATATGCTAATGATATTAATATTTCATGTCCCCATGGGGGCAGGGGCATTTGTTCAGTTATATATATATATATAAAGTGGTCCATTTGGTGTAAAATCTGATTCTGTGTTTAGTTGGGTGGATTCTGTGTGTGTGTCACAGGGCTGGAGGGGAGTGCGGACTCCACTGAACTGAGTGCTGAAGAACCAGGAGAGGAGAATTCAAGTAAGACTTAAATATGAAACAGAAAAATCATTTTTAAAATACTTCATTAGAAAACGGAGCAACATTTATCTGAATAAATCTCAGAACTAAACATGTAATATATGTAAATATAACAAACTGAGTGTGTAGTCAGGCTCCATGTGCAGAGTAGCTTCATTAAGGACAATCCAGCTCTGCCAAAGCACTAGAGGAGCTGAACATGCGGTGCTAGAGCCTCTGGCTGGAACTCCATGGACACAGTGGACTGTCGGGTTGAGGGGCCCATGGCTTTCCATGGGTGAAGCTTCTGCCTTTTGATGCCTGCAAAACATTCCAAAGAAGTTGGGACAGGGGCAACAAAAGACTGGAAAAGTTGAGGAATGCTCAAAAAACAACTGTTTGGAACATTCCACAGGTGAACAGGTTCATTGGAAACAGGTGAGTGTCATGATTGGGTATAAAGGGAGCATCCCTGAAAGGTTCAGTTCACGTTCACAAGCAAGGACGGGGCGAGGTTCACCACTTTGTGAACGACTGCGTGAGCAAATAGTCCAACAGCTTAAGAACAATGTTTCTCAACATGCATTTCATCATCTACAGTCCATAATATCATCAAAAGATTCAGAGAATCTGGAGACATCTCTGCAAGCGGCAAGGCAGAAAACCAACACTGAATGCCTGTGACCTTCGATCCCTCAGGTGGCACTGCATTAAAAACTGACATCGTTCTGTAACGGATATTCCCACATGGGCTCAGGAACACTTCAGAAAACCACTGTCAGTGAACACAGTTCGTCGCTCCATCTACAAGTGCAGGTTAAAACTCTGCCATGCAAAGCGAAAGCCACATATCAACAACACCAAGAAACGCCGCCGGCTTCTCTGGGCCCGAGCTCATCTGAGATGGACTGACGCAGAGTGGAAAAGTGTCCTGTGGTCTGACGAGTCCACATTTCAAACTGTTTTTGGAAATCATGGACGTCGTGTCCTCCGGGCCAAAGAGGAAAAGGACTATCCGGATTGTTATCATTGTTATCAAGTTCAAAAGCCAGCATCTCTGATGGTGTGGGGGGGTGTGTTAGAGCCCATGGCATGGGTAACTTGCACATCTGTGAAGGCCCCATTAATGCTGAAAGGTACATACAGGTTTTGGAGCAACATCTGCTGCCATCCAAGCAGCGTCTTTTTCAGGGACGTCCTGCTTATTTCAGCAAGACGATGCCAAGCCACATTCTGCACGTGTTACAACAGCATGGCTTCGTAGTAAAAGAGTGCGGGTACTAGAATGGCCTGCCTGCAGTCCAGACCGTCTCCCATTGAAATTGTGTGGCACATTATGAAGCACAAAATACGACAACAGAAACGCCAGACTGCTGAGCAACTGAAGTTGTATATATCAAGCAAGAATGGGAAAGAATTCCACCTACAAAGCTTCAACAATTAGTGTCATCAGTTCCCAAACGCTTATTGAGTGTTGTTAAAAGGAAAGGTGATGTAACACAGTGGTAAACACGCCCCTGTCCCAACTTCTTTGGAACGTGTTGCAGGCATCAATTTCAAAATGAGTGAATATTTGTAAAAAACAATCAAATTTATCCGTTTGAACATTAAATATCTTGTTTTTGTAGTGTATTCAGTTGAATACAGGTTGAAAAGGATTTGCAGATCATCGTATTCTTCACTGGAATTGGGGTTGTATAAACTAATAGTCATTTAAACATCAGAGGCACACAGCAAAAAAAAAAATAGTATCTTATCAAGTGAAGTGATCTTAAATCTAGTCATCATCTCTAACATTTCCCATCTTGATATGGCTGTGCACTTAAAATAAGATTATCTAGCCTATTTTGAGATATTTCTCAGAAATGTTACATGTTTTAGAGCATTTTACTGAGTAGGATTATCACTCACTATACTGGCAGATGATTTTGCTGGTGTCAAGCACATTTCTAGAAATGAGCACAACGATCTGCCGCTATAGTGAAATCATTTGATAAAATCATACTTGATAAAATTACTTAATGTCTAGAAATGAGTTATATAATCTTAAATTAAGCTTGCAGCAATTTATTGACTAGATTGGAGATGATTTTACCTGATAAGAGAGCTTTTTGCAATGATCAGGTCAGTAGTTCTTCAAACCACTCTGTCCATCCCTCTCATGGGAAGAGACCAAATACATGTTTCTGTTTGCAGACACGGCAAAGGTGGCGTTCTCATATGCTTCAGGCCTAAACGGCGTTCTTAAGGCACAAAGCTCTGGCTTCATACTGGTTTTCCGCAAAAAAATCACAGATGTTGGAAAGACGTACAATACAATCACAGGTAAATGCAGTCACTCCAGAGACAGTATCTGATGTCTGGTCTGGTCTGGTTCTTCTCTCTGGTGGTGTCAAGACGCTGTACTGATCCATCTGTTTCTCCTCCTGCAGGTGTTTTCACGGCTCCACGCAGAGGCGTCTATTACTTCAGGTTTAATTTACTTGGTTGCAGCAGTTCAAATGGTGTGTTTGTAAGTTTGAACAAAAATAAGGAGCAAATCTTATACGTAACTGAAAAGCCAAGAGGATCGTGTGAAACTGCCAGTGGTGGAGCCACTCTGCTGCTGCGGAAAGGAGATCATGTCTATGTTGTGCTCAATCGTAACAGTGAGATTTTTGACAACAAAAACAACTATTGCACTTTCAGTGGTTTTCTGCTGTTTCCTATGTGAAGTGCTTTTACTGGTGAGGACAAATTCTGCATTCGAAGTTCTAAGACTTCATTTCACAATATACGGCCTTTGGCTTCTGTAGCTGATACGTTTCAGAGTGCATATAAAATGTGACCTGCATTTTTAAAATGTGGGAGAGATTATTAAACAATAAATAACATTAAGTGCCAGAAATCATTGAACCAGGTAAAAACAGCCACTATAAGTAGATCAGAATACAGAACAATTATGTAGCTTGATGCTTTCTTCTTTACTCAAAATATATTACGACTTTCTCTGCTTTAAGTTCCTCACCATTCCTTGCCATTTCTAGCATCACAAAAATGTGGTAAAAATGCTTCATGTCCATAAAGTATCATTTTGTACTGCACAAGTGTGTTGTGTTTATTTCCTAAAGTGACGTTTGTCATTGAAAGCAAGTGGCCCTATGATCAAAATGTGTGTGTAGTGATTCCAGAGGAAGCTGAACTGAACATGCAGGGAAGTTTTAGCCCTTTAATTCATTTGGTAGTGTAGTTGGCAATATTACTGCTCTTCTCATAGAAGACTGGGGTTTGATTATCTATCAGACTGAACACACCATGCTATACCATGGTCCTTTGGCAAGACTCTTAAAATTGTATTTTCTTACTATTTTAAGTTGCTCTGCATAAACGCGTCTGCCAAATGCATGCAAATGTAAAAAATATGTGCTAAAATGTACTTTAGGATTTGTGTATCCTAGGTGTATATAAATTATCATAACATATTTCCACAAATGTGTGTTTAATACAGTAGGCCTGTTGGAGATAGTTAATATATACTTTCTTAGGTTACATGCCATGAAAAAACTAGAAATTACAAGACAGAGGAAAAATCATGCCAATGTGCTCACTAGAAATAGACTGAAGCATCACAATGCAGCTTAGTTATCAGACAAACACATGTACTATTAGTGACTATAAGGTCAATAAGGAATTGCACTTCTGCTGGAAAGACTCAGGAGGCAAAAGTGAAGGAGGACCATTTTTTTATACCCTCAGTACAATTTTATAAGTTGAAAGAAAACAATTCAGTGGAAATTAGAGAGTGTAGACCCCGTCCTCTGTCCAGATCTTGGAGTACCGAGACCCGGTATACCCGCTGGACAGAGACGGCAGGGCTGGAGCCTACTCCCTACAACCAGACAAGGACCCAACTGCTGGTGGTGGTGAGGAGGAGGAAGTACGGGAACATCAACATGTCAGCACCCAAAATCCGAAGCAGAATAGGTACGTAAGTTTTTCATTTTAAAGACAGGTGCAGGTCTGTAATTAGTCATGATGGATGAATGACGTAGCTTTAGAGTCTTCCTCGCAGAACCTTTGTCAAAGCTCCCATTTATTACCGCAGCTGAGAACATTAGCAGACTAAACTAACTAAAACAGAGTTTGGTTTGAACACATACAGAGATTAACAGGGTAAATATTACACAAAATACAGCTGATGTGGCTCTGGGTAAACTGATGAGTTAGGAAGACATGTGGCTCAGTTAACCTACCCTGGGGCTTCATGTGAATGTCACTATTATCGGAGGAAAACCTCATATCTCAATTTTTGACATTTTTCAGTTTCTGGCCTAATTTGAAAACACCTGTTACTCTTTATATTGTGTGTAAATTTCAGGATGAATGGACTAAAAGAAACAACCCAAAATGACTTGGACAGACGTCTCGTTCTATTGACTTCCATTAAAAGTAAAGTAGGTTTTTTCCTTCTCCTGTAAAGTTCCCGTTTTGGAGATACGAGGTTTTCTTCTGACACCAGGGACATGCATAAAACTTTACCAGGTTTTAACAGAGCATAATATTAAGCTTTAGGCTAAATCATGATGTGTTTCTTTTTGTTTCTGATGGTTTGGTAATGCACTTTGGTTTGTGGTTTAACTGGTTTCCAGTGGTTGATTCCTATATTTAGTAATGATGCCCCTTCCTGGATGGTAATATTCATGGCGAGACAAATTAAGAGTTACTTTCAAAGACTGACTTGGAGCAGAGCTTCGAAATGTTCAAACATTTTACTTCTAAATCTAAAATCAACGCCAGGTCCTGGTTCGACACAGCAGCATATTTTATTCAGTTTTTCCAGATTTTTTATTTATTTGTTTGTTTGTTTGTTCGTTTGTCATCATACCTGCATTCAATTGCTACAGCTCCTCTACTCGGTACTCAGTAGCCAGCAGTCTGTTGTTCACGGCTTAAACACAACTGTCATAAAAAGCATTACAGCTACATGCAGTTTGAAAAGTGCTGGTCAAATTTAATGTTTTCTTGGTTTTTAAAGTGAAAATAAGTGGACACGTTTTACAGAGAACACACTTTATTAAGGCATTCAATTTCTCCAAATTGCATTGCACAATTTCTTTTTATTTGCTGAAGTAAACAAACAATCTTAAACAAGGTAAATTAAGTGAGCTGACATATAAATTCAGCAATAAAGGAAACACGTTGCTGAGCTGTCATTCACTGACTAGGTAATATGTGACACCCTTAAATGTGTGATCACATTTAAGTAATTATTTATTTCACATATATTTTATCCGTATGTTCTTTTGGGGGTTTTTTGTATGGGTTGTTGTACTGTAATGTGATGCCTCCAGTCCTGTAGAGGGAGCTGTGCCAGGGGGCGGGCGCTAGACTGTGGCTTAGGTGGGCAACAGGAGAATGTTCTCAGATGAATCTGAGAGCTCAAGCGGAACGCCCGGTCTCATCGTGTCCTGCTATCCAGGTGGGGAAATATGTGGAAATTTGCGGAAATTTGCAAGTATAAATGTTCACAAAGCACTATAGTTAAGGGTTGATGAGTGTGTGTGCTACTGAAGGTTGAACTGTGTGTAATATGAGCCGCTATGTCCTGGTGCACTGGCAGACGTTCTGCGCCACTAGCATTAGCTACCGCGGCCCGCTAACCTCGCGTCTGGCCGACGCTATTGGGTGCTATTAGCCTTCCGTTAGCATTAGCTACCCCGGCCCGCTAACCTCGTGTCTGGCCGACGCTATTGGGTGCTATTAGCCTTCCGTTAGCATTAGCTACCCCAGCCCGCTAACCTCGCGTCTGGCCGACGCTATTGGGTGCTATTAGCCTTCCGTTAGCATTAGCTACCGCGGCCCATTGTGCACTATTTCTCGCTCTGGCGCTCCCTCACTTGGCTCTAACTGCGTGTCTCCCTGTCGCTATCCCTTGTGTGCTCTCGCTAGCGTTAGCCACCGTGGCCTGTTAGTTACGCGTCTGGCCGCCGCTATTGTGAGTCATTAGTCTCTCACTAGCGTTAGCTACCTCAGCCCTGTTCCCGCGCGCTTCGCCGCCGCTATTGTGTGCTGTTTTCCTCCCTCTAGTTTATTACACACATGTAATAAGCAGCATTAATCATTTTGGCCTTATAAACACCTTTAATCTATTGGTTGTACACAAGTAGGTAAGATAATTAAATATATGTGAATATAAAACCATATTAGGTCGCTGTGAGGGAAGTTAGGGGGTTCTAAAAATTCTATTTATTTGTATTTCCTATTAAAGAGCCTGTTTGGCCTCATTTAAGTGAAGCTAGAGCCTCTGCCGACCACTGGAATGTGTTTACAAGCTATATAAGCTACAGTTGGTAACAGCTCTGGGGTTTTTCTACTTACTGTTCCTGTTCACATTCAGTTTTATTCAGATTTCATACTTTGGTCAATTGTAAATGCACTCTATGCAGATAAAGTATATGAAGCTCAACTTAACAATGAGATTAAAGCACTAAGAAAGTCAGTGTACTCAGTATGAGTTAAAGGTATTTTTGGTGAAGCTGTAACAGTGTACTGGAGTAAATTAACGCAGAACATGTGTATGAGTATATATAGATATGTGCATTTATAGATGTGTAAATATAGAGTATTTTTTTATGTACATATATACATTTTTATATATATTTTTGGATAGTGTTAGAGCCCAAGTATATTGATGAGTTATAGACCCAAGTGTTTACTGCGATGTGCAGTTTTGTTATTTGAGAAGTTGAAATTATCTTCTTTGTGAATGTATATGAAGTGCAAGTAGTATGCAATGTTGCTGTGAAACTGCGATAAGAGAAGTACAAGACCAAAAATTGATTTAGTTTTGTATGTTGGTGAATAAAAATTAAGAGATGAATCTGAGAGCTCAAGCGGGACACACTGTCTCATCGTGTCTTCTGTGTCCTGTTATCCAGATTTTATCTAGGCCCTGCTAACCCCAGGGTCGCATAACTGTTATGTCCCATCCCGCACACCACGGGGGGTGTAGCAAATACAAATGTGACTGAAAAATGACTTGGTTTTGCATTTTTGCGTGAACTAAACCAAACATTTCCCTTCAAATGGTCTATTAAAGTCCACGATGTGACCCGCCAGGTCCTTGTGGAGGTGGTGTGGAATGAGCCAGCAGCATGTTTCACTTTATACGTCCCGATTTTTATTCATTTATTTATTTATTTGACTTGAACGCTCCTGACTCAAGTCCAGCAGTCTGTTATTCACGGCTTAAACGCAAGAATAACAAAAGAAACGTCCCAAAAAGACTTGGAAAAAATTCTGGTTCCATTGACTTCCATTAAAAGTGGAGTAGGTTTTTCTGTAAAGTTACCGTTTTGGAGATTTTCCTCCGACAACAGCGATATAAAAGAAAGCTAAATGCTGGACAGTCACTGATGTTCATGTCCTTCACTCTTGTTACATCTTCAGAAAAATCATTTAGAATGTTTATCTCCCTTTCAGATCTCTGGATTTACCTGCGTTCTCTGTCTTCAGCTCCTCAATCTGGCTTTGACTGAACTGAAGCTTCACCCTCTGCTCCACCACCATGTCCCTCAGCTCGGTCCACACATCGGGCTGGTTTGGATTCAGCTCTGAGCTCTCCGCACAACTCTGGTTCTGAAGTCTGTTCAGTCCAGACTGCGCGTCCCCCACTGTGAGCTGGTCATCGCCTCTCTGGAGCTGAACACAAGACAATCAGAACCAAAGCAGGACCACACTGACCCTCATCCTGAGATAATTACAGTGTATAGCGTCTCTCACTGGAGTCCTTTTATATGGTCACTTTATAGTGAGTGTCACTGTAGGGACTGGCATGGCCTAAATACACATCAGGTCTCATGATCTTGTTTAACTTCCATTCACCCACACACAAAATTATTTATCATCATTTTATTTTTTTCAGAAAGTGGCACTGCAATATTATGACTGAACACTAGATGCCAGTATTGTACACCTAGTGAAGGCTGGCAAGACCCTTCAAAGCTGAGAGGGAGGAGCTGGAGAGCAGAAGGAGGAGGAACCTCAAGGCTGCTTTCAGAGTGAATGTCAGATTAAGCTGCACATTTTCTCAATTCATAACAGACTTACTACCATTTGGCATTATTTAATTCTGTTACTTTGGGTTTGAGTTTTAGTTCAGGTTCCGTTTTTTTTTTCCGGCTGCATTACGGAAGCCATGAAGTATTAAACAGATAAAAGAAAGAAATTACGTTCCTGAGGATAAGTTCTACTTCATCATTACACCACTCTGCCAGAGGGGCAATGTAAAAAAAAAAAAAAAAAACTGAGCGCATCAGCTTTGACCACAAGAGAACAGCTACTCTTCAGACCAGGAAAATAAATAAATAAATAAACAGCAAATAAACACATAAATAAATAAGTGCATATTTAAAAAAAAAAAAAAAAAAAACATTAGATGCACAGCTGACCGTGTATGGCAGCCAAAGCTAAGCCTGTTATCACAGAAACAGTCCGCTGCTCCAAAAACGTCCCATTCCAAAACCATGAGTGTTAACATGGTGTGGACCCCTTTAGTGGCAATAACAGACTCTACCCGTCAGAGATGAAGCTTTTCACAAGATTTGAGCGTGTCTGTGGGAATTTGTGCAACAGTGAGCAGCCCTTGTGTCTTGTGTATATATAATATACATACACACACACACAGCTGGTTTATGAGCAGAGGCCTACAGATCAACACAGTAAAGGAGCTTATCTGTGATCCTGAGTTTAAAGCCAGTTTTTATTCAACTTAAACTGGGAACTAAGTTGTAAATAAATCTGAAACTGAAACTCTGCTTGTGTGTAAAAAGTGATTTCAGAGCCACTCGGTTCTCCCTGATGGAAACTGTTTACCTTCAGTGTTTTGTGCTTCTGATCATTTTAATAGATGTCAGCGTCACTAATTAATGACGTTCTATTAAGAGAATGGTTTACCAAGAGAGACGCTGGAGGACTTTCACCTGAAATGAGTTCATGAAGCCAGTCTCAGTCTTGAATGTGTGTGTGTGTTTGTACGTACGTGGCACATCTGTGCATGTTCCACTTTATAAGAACCAGATGTTGAGCTCCTGTTACAAACGCCCCATTTTCAGCTGACCCTTTCTACTCTCTATACTGTGGATATCTCAGGATGAGGGTCAGTGTGGTTCTGCTTTGGTTCTTCTTGTCTTGTGTTCAGCTCCAGAGAGCTGATGACCAGCTCGCTGCGGGGGACATGCAGCCTCCGAACGAGAGTCTTGCGGAAAAGTCCAAGCCAGACCAAACCAGTGTCCAGCCCGATGTGTGGACCGAGCTGAGAGAGCTGCGGGACACGGTGGAGGAGCTGAAGAAACAAAACGCAGGTGAGTTGAACTGATCTGTAAACGACTGATAAGAAATTTGACCACTTTTGCTCCATTGACCTGCTTCATAATGCGTCACTGGGCTTAACACAGTTGTTTTTTGGGAAATTAGATACTTAAGAACAACTGAACTGGAGCACTTCGTAACACGACTAGTTCCATATTTGTTCATTCCCACCACTTTCACGTTTGCTTTCATCAGTTATTTTGGTAAAATGATGTAAATTGTTCTGAATATTAATGAAATATCATTTTTTAAAAACCAATACATTGAGTTTCTTCATGCAGGACTCAATCCATTTTTTTTTATCAATTTTTGTTATTATTTTCATTTAATGCTGACAAAAGCATAGTTACAGGCGTATGCAAAAGTTTGGGCACCCCTGTTCAAGAGATGTTATTGTGTGAATAAGTGAACACATCCTTTACAGAGAGCACACTGCTGCACATTTAAATACACTTTCTGCTCATTTGTTGAAAAACTAAATTATGTGACAAATTTATGGCACATTTGTAAAAAAAAAATTTATATTTTATTTTTTTCCAACATGTTAAAGAACAAAAAAACCCTTTTGTATTTGACCATCTCTCATTGACATGTCTCAGGCAAATATGCTATTACTCCTTTATGGGTTCACTGGCACTCCTTCAGGAATAATATGTAGAACTAATGAATCTCCAGGAATCCCTTTATGAGAAATGATAGATGTTATGGAGGACCTCTTGAAGGCTGAAGCATCCAACAAGCATCCTGTCTTGCAAGAAGCAGCAGGAAAGACATTGAAAGTGATGAGAAAATCAGAAGACCAGCAACAGAAACAGGAGTTCAGATCAGCTTGAGTCAGTGCAGGAAAGCACACAGTTGGAATGATGGGTAGGTCCCTTATGGCTCAGCTTATTTAGGGAATATCAAGCAAGACGGGATACGTGGTGCCTCTGCAAGAGACTAACCCTGCTGCTTAAAGTCTTTAACCATGACTCTTAATGGTGCTTTAGCTGTTGATCCATAACCTGATGCATTGTTGTTGTGTGTTTCACAGCTTTGGAGGGGAGAGTGGTCTCTGCTGAACTGGGCGTGGAAGCACTGAGAGGAGGATGCAAGTGAGACTCAAATAAGTGGCTGAACAATCATTTCGCAAGTACTTGAGCAGCATGTTGTTGGCCAATGTTGCAAAATGGGTTTGTTGGCAGGTTCCATGCGCAGAGTAGTTTTATAAAGACAATCCAAGACTCGCAGAACATCACAGTCAAAGGAAAGATCAGCAAAATCCAGGGGAACAGGCAAGAGTTCAGCATGGAAAAACACCAGCAGCACCTTGTCAGGGTGTGACCAAAAGCAAAGGAGCACAACAAGGCGTCAATTTTAATATTTATTACCCCATATGGGGACACAAGGTTCTGGCCAGGCAAAAACCTCCTTCGTTTTCCAAGACAGGGCGACATGGACACTTTTAACAACATGGGTAAAACCATAAACAATCCACAGGGTACCTTCTCCACCAACAGTAACTAACAGATTACATTTAGCTTGATAACGCCGTTTCCCATTTCACAGCACATTCCCAACACACAAAATAATATTTCAATGTTGGGTATAAAAATAGTAATGTTACACATTATTCATATAGCTCTCTGAGTACTTCTGGTTTACCCCCTAGAAAGGTTCCAGATAGTCTAGTCCACATTTGCCAGAATTCCAAGCATGTCTATAAAGACATGCTCTGTAAGCCCGCACTCCCTTTTAAGCACCACCCACTGACCCACGCTGCAGACATGGCTCCTGGGGAACAAACAAAGAAGGCGGCAAAACACATTTGGTGAGCTCAATAAAGTGTTAAAACGGGTCCAACCCATGGTCTGACTCTTCTTGCTAGTGTGCAATCCTAGCATAGAAAAGTATACATTTTAACAATGTTAACTTAGCAACCATTAGCACAAGATATGAGTAGTGTTAGAAATGTTCCAAAGAATCAGAGAGCTATATACCTAGTAAAAATAACAGTGTATTTCTATACTTATGTGGAGTACCTTAAGTTACATTTAAAAACTGCCTTAAACTACATGAAATCCCCAGCACACTCCAATACCCAACACACACAACCCATGTTGATGTTACATGTGGGGACCTTAGTGGGCCATCACATTTCCCCCCACCTCTGAACGCTGGCAAGGTAACCTTGACAGAAAGTCAACAATCACATTGTCTTTTCCTGGTCAATGTTTGATAACAAAGTGAAATGGCTGCATAGCCAAATACCAACGGGTTAAGCAGGCATTTGTGTCCTTCATTCTGTCCATCCATTTAAGGGCTCTGTGGTCCGTTTCCACAAGAACGTCTCTTCCAAGCAAGTAATATCTGAGAGAATCCAAAGCCCATTTTAATGCTAAACACTCTTTTTCCACAATAGAATAACGGGTTTCTCTGGGGTAGAGCTTTCGACTTAGATATACAATAGGATGTTTACCCAGATGTTCCTGTAGTAAGACTGCTCCCAAACCAATATCTGAGGCATCAGTCTGTAAAACAAAGAGCTTGTCAAAATCAGGCCTGTGCAACACAGGTTCATGGCTCAGAGCTTCTTGGAGGTCATGAAAAGCATGTTTAGCTGGTTCTGTCCAAGGGACCTGATTGGGGCAAGTTTTCCTTGTCAAATCAGTCAACAATGCTGCCCGAGTGGCAAAATTCGGAATGAAGCGCCTATACCATCCAGCAAGGCCCAAAAAGGACCTCACTTCCTTTTTGGTAACAGGAAGAGCACAAGACTGGATGGCTTGGATCTTCTGGACTTGAGGCTTAATTAGACCGTTTCCCAGTACATAGCCTAAATATTCAGTTTCATGCTTTGCAAGGGAACACTGTAGGATTTATGGTTAAGCCAGCATCTTTAATATGTTGGATCACTGCTTGTAGATGTTGAAGATGTGCATGCCAAGAATCACTAAAGATCACTATGTCATTAAGGTAAGCAGCTGCAAAGCTACCTAAACCTTGCAGAACAGTGTCCATCAGTCTTTGAAATGTAGGAGGTGATCCATGTAATCCAAATGGTAAAACCCGGAATTGCATTAGACTGGTAGGAGTACGGAAAGCAGTTAATTCCCGAGACTCTGCGGCAAGGGGAACCTGCCAATAGCCCTTACACAAATCAAAAGTACTGATAAATCTAGCTTTTCCCAATCGCTCAAGCAACTCTTCAATCCAAGGCATTGGATATGAATCAAACTTGGAAACAGAATTGAGATAGCGAAAGTCAATGCAAAAACGCAAACTGCCATCTTTCTTGGGCACAAGAACTACAGGGTTACACCACTCACTCTTTGATGGTTCCACAATGCCCATGGCCTTCATCAGTTCCACTTCCTCCATAAATGCTGATACTAACCATTCAGGAATCCGGTAGCTCAGACGTTTGGGTTAAGCATTCTCTTTCAGCACGATTTCATGTTGTACCAAGGGAGTATATCCAGGCTGATTCCTAAAAACATCAGGGTCACAGAGCACGCCTGTCCGGGTGTGGCGATTTCATAGGTGGTAGATCCTAGTCATTTAGTGACAGTGAAAGGCCCTTGCCACTTACCCAAGAGCTTGTTCTCCTCAGTGGGGAGCATCACCAGCACTTGCTGTCCAGGAACAAAAGATCGTTGCTGTGCTTTTTTGTCATACCAGACTTTTTGCTTACGCTGAGCCTCTTGCAGATGATTAGCAGCCAACTTTGTCATGCGTTCTAGCTTCTCTCTCATGCTCAGTACATAGTCAATGGTACTAACCTCATCTGGATTTGGACGCTTTTCCCAGGTTTCCTTCATCAGCGACAGTGGTCCCCGCACTTCATGGGCATAAACCAGTTGGAATGGCGAAAAACCAGTTGATGCCGGAACTTCTCTGTATGCAAATAAAAGATAGGGGAGCCACTGATCCCAGTCAGACCCACTTTCATTCACAAATTTCCGTAGCATCTGCACTAATGTTTGATTAAAACGTTCTACTAAACCATCTGTTTCAGGATGGTAGGGAGTCGTTCTCAGTCCTTTAATGCCCGGCAAGTTGTAGACTTGTTTTAAAAGTGTGGACATAAAATTGGAACCTCTGTCAGTTAAAATTTCTTTTGGGAATCCCACTCTGGAAAAAAACTGTACAAGACAAAATGCTACAGATTTGGCCTTAATGTTTTTCAAAGCAAAAACCTCTGGATAACGAGTTGCATAGTCACAAACGACCAACATATACTTGTTACCTCCTTGACTTCTTTCCAGGGGACCCACAATATCCATGCCCAAGCGCTGAAAGGGAACATCAGTAACAGGCAACGGTATCAGAGGGACTTTAGGGGGACCCCTAACAGAAGTGCTCTGACATTCTGGACAGGTTTTACAGAAGTCTGCGATATCTTGACATTCCTGGCCAAAAGAAATGGTGTGTGTCCGGGTGTGTGTCTTGCGTCTTCCAAGATGACCAGCCCACGGTATGGAATGTCCTAGGGTCATCACTTTAGGGCGCACACATTGGGGAAGCACCATTTGCCACGTTCTCCTATTTTCCTGGTACAGAACGTTGTTTTGCACGCTGAAACAGCTCCCTTTATATTCCCACTGAGCCAGGTTCTCTGGAGTCGACTTGGACATTTTTGAAAGCAACCTAGAGATTTCAGCATCAGTTTGAGCGCATCCTGTGTCTATCAGAGCATTAACGGTTTGACCGTTTAATACAATGTTTTTAATGACTTCACTGGGTATTGGGACTGTATGGGGCTCAGGACCTACTATACTGGGCATGTAGCACATATTATTTGATTTCTTTACCACATTTGGGCACACAGGCTTTTTGTGACCTACTTGACCACAGCTATAGCAGATGATCGTCTTTGTACCACGAGGATTAACATGCTTAACACGTCTTTCTCACATGTCCAACTTCCATGGACTTACCCCCTTCAGCAGTCACAGTTGGACGACGGGGTGATGGCCTGTCTTTGTCCATTTTCCAGTGGGTGTAACTCCAGGGCTGATTTTTACGCCGAGCTGCAACAAATACATCTGCAAGCCTTGCTGCTTCTTCTGCAGATGGTGGATCATGTTCTCTGATCCACACTTGCAACTCTGGGCACAGCATTCTCAGAAATTGCTCCAGGATAATGGTCTCCCCAATTTGCTTGACAGGCTTTGTTGCAGGTTTCACCCACTTTTGATACAGGTCCCTCAATCTGACATACACCTCTTTTGGTGTTTCTTCTGCGAAACAAGTTGTATTTGACTAAAAATGACCTGCACACTTGTTAGTCATTAATAAATGGGAAGCCATTGTAGCGGTGGTCAGAAATAAAATAGTAAAATAATGGTAACAAGTTGGACTTTGTTAAAATTCATACAAATGTTCTAGTTCTTAGAAAATAATAAGTCAGTAACTGTAGTGATGACTAGCTGATGATAATGTGGAAACATAACAGTAACACACTTTCATTGCCCCTCAATCAATTTCCAATTTTTCCTTGCTGTGATGTCTTTAAGTGGTCACGGCTGGATGATGTTACACGCTGGAATTACAGTCAAACTAAAGGGTATCAGAGCTGTAAAATGCAAGCTTGATTCTTTCCATCTTTTTTTCCACTTACTACATCTCACATCATGTAACACCATCAGCTCTGCAGAACAGTCTGGGTAACTTCTACTACTTTACAAGTGAACTTGCACAGGAATAGAGGAGGTAAATGTACTGAGACTACACAGAATCAGGGCTGGAAAATACAGCATCACATGTTCCCTTTGTGTTGCCTTTTAACTAATGAATAAATAATAATGAGTTTATAAATACAGCTCATTACCATGATACTTCCATAACATTACCCTCTTATTACCAATCTGTACAGCGTTAGCAAAACCCTTGTAGCTTTACAGGAGAAGGAAAAATCCATCTTTACTTTTAATAATAATATAAATTAAAAAAATAATAAGTGACCCTTATTAGTCCCACAATGGGGAAATTTCACCTCCGCATTTAACCCATCTGGGCAGTGAAACACCACATACACACTAGGGGGCAGTGAGCGCACTTGCGGAGCAGTTTGCAGCCCAATCCACAGCGCCCGGGGAGCAGTTGGGGGTTAGGTGTCTTGCTCAAGGACACCTCAGTCATGTGCTGTCGGCTCTGGGGATCGAACCGGTCATGAGGCTGGATCCCTAACCTCCAGCCCATGACTGGAAAAACTGACCAAACTGAGCTGAACCTGATATTGGGTCAGTTTTATGGCTCAGTCTGATTTGGTCCAACTCTGAAGATCAGACACATTTGGCGAATGGTGTTGGGTTCATTTCTGGCTGATTCCAGGTTGTTCAGCTGTTCTTCTGTCACAGCTGCCGACTGAAAAGCTGCTCAGTGGTGACGACAGTTTGGGAATTTAGTGTAAGGACCTGGAGAACGAACTGCCGGCTGAGCAGCGAGTGGGCGGAGCTCATTACTCTGACGTAACATCAAGCTGCTCGTTAAGGAGCTATAATTAGGAGGAAGGAACTGAACATTAAAACATATTAAACGCCGCGTTCACGTCCAGTTTATTCATTTCTTACTGTGTTTATTATAAAGCAGTAGAACACTGGAGGAGTGAGTTATCACCAATAACATCACGGCTGTGATGATCTACGGACACCAAACCACAGCCAGGATGTTATTTCATGATAACGCACCCCCTCTCGTCTTCTATTGCTTAAACATCACATGACTACGCATAAAAATATTTAAGTCTCAAAATGTTCTCAAAATCTACATGATACTGATGAAGATACGACGACAACAGTAGATACTTCACTCACATCCTCAGAAGACGTGTCCTTCACCAAGATTTGACCGAGTCCTCTTAGAATTCTCTTTCAGTCATCATATTCATCGGCTCAGGGAACAAAAGGGGTCACAAGCACAACCCACGCTACAAAATGTTCTCATGTTTCCACCAGAGAGGTCTCCAAATCCCCCCAAACGTACAGAGTGCAGCCTTTAATATGGAAAGAGATCAGATTTGGTCTGACACTGATTGTTTCTGCTTGCAGACAGACCAAAGGTGGCGTTTTCATTTGCTTCAGGTTTAAATGGAAATCTTGGGCCTCACAGCACTGACGCCATACTGGTTTTCAGCAAAGAAATCACAAATATTGGAAACGCATTCAGTCCAATCACAGGTAAATGCAGTCACTCCAGAGACCGTGTCTGATGTCTGGTTTGGTTCTTCTCTCTGGTGGTGTAGAGACACTGTACTGATCCATGATTCTCCTTCTGCAGGTGTGTTCACTGCTCCACTCAGAGGAGTCTATTACTTCAGGTTTAATTTAGTTGACTCGAGCAGGTCACACATGCTGGCTGTATGTTTGTACAAAAATCACAAGAAAGTTTTTGATGTGAGTAAATACCCACAAGGAACGAATGAGTATGCCGTTGGTGGAGCCGCTCTGCTGCTGGAGAAAGGAGATCAAGTGTATGTTAAGCTCAGAAGTGACAGTTGACAACAGTGACAACCTTTGCAGCTTCAGTGGTTTTCTGCTGTTTGCAATGTGAAATGATCTTTGTGGCTAGGAGAAAGAGGAACCAGCACAGCCTTTATATTATACTCATCACGTGGCTTTTTTTTTTTTACATATACACTATATTTCCAAAAGTATTCAGTCACCCATCCAAATCATTGAATTCAGCTGTTCCAGTCACTTCCATGGCCACAGGTGTATAAAGCCGAGCCCCTAGGCCTGCAGACTGCTTCTACAGACATTAGTGAAAGAATGGGTCGCTCTCAGGAGCTCAGTGAATTCCAGCGTGGTACCGTGATCGGACGCCACCTGTGCAGCAAGTCCAGTCGTGAAATTTCCTCACTACTAAATATTCCACAATCAACTGTCAGTGGGACTATAACAAAGTGGAAATGATTGGGAACGACAGCAACTCAGCCACGTAAAATGACAGAGCAGGGTCAGCGGATGCTGAGGGGCATAGTGCGCAGAGGTCACCAACTTTCTGCTGAATCAATTACTACAGATCTCCAAACGTCACGTGGCCTTCAGATCAGCTCAAGATCAGCATAGAGAGCTTCATGGAATGGGTTTCCATGGCCGAGCAGCTGCATCCAAGCCTTACATCACCAAGCGCAATGCAAAGCGTGGAATGCAGTGGTGTAAGACATGGATGAGCCAGTTTGGTGTGGAAGAACTTGACTGGCCTGCACAGAGTCCTGACCTCAACTCGATAGAACACCTTTGGGATGAATTAGAGTGGAGACTGCGAGCCAGACCTTCTCGTCCAACATCAGTGTCTGACCTCACAAATGCGCTTCTGGAAGAACGGTCAAAAATTCCCATAAACACACTCCTAACTCTTGTGGAAAGCCTTCCCAGAAGAGTTGAAGTTGTTGCAAAGGGTGGGCCGACATCATATTAAACCCTATGGATTAATAATGGGATGTCACTTACTTTTGGAAATAGTGTATATACTGAAATTTTCATATGTGTGTTTTTTAATCAAAAATGCAGTCCAAGTCCAAGTATATACTGCAGATGATCCATTTACCAAATACTGTTTAGAATACGTCTAAAATGACCTGCAGCTTTAAAATGCAGGAGACATTATTACACAGAGTGATGTTTTCTACTATATTTGATTCAATACTTGCTTTGCTTTGCTACATTCTTTGCCCTTTTTATTCAGTCAAAAATGAACGTGACCAATACATTCTGGACCACAGAAGTGTGTTCTTTTTATTTCCTACACTGATGTTCATCATTCAAAGCGAGGGGCACTGAGAAAACCTTCAGAGACATCATGTGATGATGGTTTCACTCAGGTGATGTTATTAAAGTCTGGGTGTTGATCTCACAGGAAGGACATTGCCATCACATTGTGCCCTTTTTGTTCTTCCCTCCTTCCTTCATTCCCTCATTCATTCGTGTAGATGGTAATACCACTGGGGTTTGATTCTCTGCTTGAGTGATCACACCATGCAGGTCTCATAAGAGTCCTTAAGCAAGAATACATGCAAACAAATGAAATATGGGTGACACGTTTATGCCGAGTGGTCCTGTTTACATCAAACAAACAGTACTTTCAGCAACATGTCAAAAACATATGAGGGTTTAGAGTGGGTTTAAGGTTACGGTTAGGTTTAGGATTAAAGTTAAGGGCCAGTGTGAGGGTTAAGTTTAGGTTGTGTTAAGGTCAAGGTTAGAATTAGAGCCAGGGTTAGGATTACGTTTTGGGTTAAGGTTAGGATTAGGGCCAGGGTCAGGATTAGGTTTTGCGTTGAGGTTAGGGTTAGGGCCATGGTCAGGATTAGGTTTTGGGTTGAGGTTAGGATTAGGGTCAGGATTAGGTTTTGGGTTGAGGTTAGGATTAGGGCCAGGGTCCGGATTAGGTTTTGGGTTGAGGTTAGGATTAGGGCCAGGGTCAGGATTTAGTTTTGGGTTGAGGTTAGGGTTAGGGCCGGGGTCAGGATTAGGTTTTGGGTTGAGGTTAGGATTGGGGCCAGGGTCAGGATTATGTTTTGGGTTGAGGTTAGGATTAGGGCCAGGGTCAGGATTATGTTTTGGGTTGAGGTTAGGGTTAGGGCCAGGGTCAGGATTAGGTTTTGGGTTGAGGTTAGGGTTAGGGCCGGGTCAGGATTAGGTTTTGGGTTGAGGTTAGGATTGGGGCCAGGGTCAGGATTATGTTTTGGGTTGAGGTTAGGGTTAGGGCCAGAGTGAGGTTTGGGATTATGTTTTGGGTTGAGGTTAGGATTAGGGCCAGGGTCAGGATTAGGTTTTGGGTTGAGGTTAGGGTTAGGGCCAGAGTGAGGTTTGGGTTTTGGGTTGAGGTTAGGATTAGGATAGGATTAGGATATTAAACCCTATGGATTAAGAATCTGATGTCACTCAAGTTCATATGCGTGTGAAGGCAGACGACCGAATACTTTTGGAAATATAGTGTATATTTCTGTGTGTATAAAAACGTAACATGTCAAAACGAAAGAAGCGCAAAGCCAGAGCACCAATCAGGGCCTAGCGGTCACTTTGTTTAGAGCTGGTTTTGACCTGTTGGTCATACCGACCCAGTGCAGCACACGGTTCAACGTCAGCGCAGCAGCAACTTTGGGAGAGTCTGTTCAACATAAATGATGAACTAACCTAACTTTGTGTAAATAGAGCACAATATAGAAATATGTCCACATATGCAGTCGAGACTGACGTGGCTTTTTTCTGAAGCCCAGCAAAGCCATAGCCATTCATATGTGTGTGATGGGATGGTGTTATGGATTGTCTATGGATATTGATATAGAGCTTTTCCCATATTGACTATACGGTTACTTTATTATTATACTTGGTACCAGATCTCTGTATGGAAGGGACAAGGCTGAAAACCAGTACTGGCTGTTTGTGATCTTTGGACCATTTTTTTATTATTTTTTTTTTAATTTATGTTGACATCCCATTATAATTAAATTCACAAAGAGAGAGAGCGAGAGAGAGAGAGAGCACAAGTGTGTGTGTGTTGAATGTGTTTCTTTGGGGCAGGGTGTGTGTGTGTGTGTGTGTGTGTGTGTGTGTGTGTGTTTGTTGTAAGGGCCGCCAGCAGAGGGCGACGGCGGCGAGGTGCCATACATTCAGGGAACTCCAATTCCCAGAAGCCATCGGGCACAGTAATTAAGATGCGTCCTGCTTCTTCAGTCATTTTCTAGTGAGCATGTGTACATTAACTATTTCCCATCTCCAACTGGACTCCAATCAGAAACCCATTCATGGGAAAATGTTGTGCTAATTTATATGCACCTATATGAAGGCTTAGTGAATATTATTTGGAGCACAAATCCAAAACTACATTTTAGCCCATATTTTTTACATTTACACACATTTAGCAAATCTTCTTACATAGAGTCACTGTTGTATTGTATTATCTGTCTTGCCCAAGGACTCTTATTGGTATATAGGTGTGTTCAGTCTGATAGATAATCAAACCCCAGTCTTCTATGAGAAGAGCAGTAATATTGCCAACTACACTACCAAATGAATTAAAGGGCTAAAATTTCCCTGCATGTTCAGTTCAGCTTCCTCTGGAATCACTACACACACATTTTGATCATAGGGCCACTTGCTTTCAATGACAAACGTCACTTTAGGCAATAAACACAACACACTTGTGCAGTACAAAATGATACTTTATGGACATGAAGCATTTTTACCACATTTTTGTGATGCTAGAAATGGCAAGGAATGGTGAGGAACTTAAAGCAGAGAAAGTCGTAATATATTTCGAGTAAAGAAGAAAGCATTAAGCTACATAATTGTTCTGTATTCTGATCTACTTATAGTGGCTGTTTTTACCCGGTTCAATGATTTCTGGCACTTAATGTTATTTATTGTTTAATAATCTCTCCCACATTTTAAAAATGCAGGTCACATTTTATATGCACTCTGAAACGTATCAGCTACAGAAGCCAAAGGCTGTATATTGTGAAATGAAGTCTTAGAACTTCGAATGCACAATTTGTCCTCACCAGTAAAAGCATTTCACATAGAAAACAGCAGAAAACCACTGAAAGTGCAATGGTTGTCGCTGTTATCAAAAACCTGACTTTGTTCTCTGAGCTTAATATAGACATGATCTCCTTTCTGCAGCAGCAGAGTGACTCCACCAATAGCGTATGTATACTCTCCTTTTGGGTGTTTAGTCACGTCTAAAATTTTCATTTCATTTTTGTACAAACATACAGCCAGCCTGTGAGAACTGCTGCAACCAAGTAAATTAAACCTGAAGTAATAGACGCCTTCGAGTGGAGCAGTGAAAACACCTGCAGGAGGAGAAAAAGATGGATCAGTACAGCGTCTCTACACCACCAGAGAGAAGAACCAAACCAGACCAGACATCAGACACTGTCTCTGGAGTGACTGCATTTACCTGTGATTGGACTGAATGCTTTTCCAACATCTGTGATTTTTTTGTGGAAAACCAGTGTAACGTTAGAGCTGTGAGGCCCAAAATCGCCGTTTAGGCCTGAAGCATATGAGAACGCCACCTTTTCCATGTCTGCAAACGGAAACATGTATTTGATCTCTTCCCATGAGAGGGATGGACAGAGTGGTTTGAAGAACTACTGACCTGATCATTGCAAAAAGCTCTCTTATCAGGTAAAATCATCTCCAATCTAGTCAATAAATTGCTGCAAGCTTAATTTAAGATTATGTATGCTCAGCTCCTCTAGTGCTGTGGCAGAGCTAGATTGTCCTTAATGAAGCTGCTCTGCACATGGAGCCTGACTACACACTCAGTTTGTTATATTTACATACATTACATGTTTAGTTCTGAGATTTATTCAGATAAATGTTGCTCAGTTTTCTAATGAAGTATTTTTAAAAATGATTTTTCTGTTTCATATTTAAGTCTTACATGAATTCTCCTCTCCTGGTTCTTCAGCACTCAGTTCAGTAGAGTCCACACTCCCCTCCAGCCCTGTGACACACACAAAGAATCCAACCAACTAAACACAGAATCAGGTTTTACACCAAATGGACCACTTTATATATATTCTAATGAGATATAAAAAGGGTCATATGTTAATATATATTTTAGCATTTCAAGTTTCATAAAGATGAAATATTCATGAACATAAATAAGTGAATGTTGGTGTTTAATAAACACAGAGTTGTGCTATTTTTTCCAGTTCTGTTCTCTTTAATATCTGTCATGTGAATTATAACTCAGTTCAGAAGCGGAAAAAACTAACCAACAACCTTAAAGCCCAGTTTAAAACATTACAAACTTTATAAACAGCATGAAACAATGTGGAACAACAAGCAACGAAGTGCAGAATAAAATTATCTGAATTTTTCAAACAAATTTCATTCGATTTTTTAAACTTGTGGAACTGTATGACCTTCATAGATGTTCATTCAGCGTTATGGTCTGAAGCAAAACAAGTCAAAGCCATTGTGAAAAAAGGTTGTTTGGGGAGCTTTCAGATCATTTGATTTACCTGCGTATTGTTTCTTCAGCTCTTCAATCTGGCTTTGGGTGAACTCAGTCTGATCGTCCCCCACAACCAGCTGGTCAACAGCTCTATAGAGATGAACTGTGGTGAATGTAAAAGGCAATGAGCTTCTGATTCTTATATAGTGGAACATGCAGAAATGAGCGCCCCCCCCCCCCCCCCCCCCCCCACACACACACACAGACATACAAGAAAATGCAGAAGTAGGTCTTCACACTTGCAAAAAGATCACAGAAGCCGATCTCTGTGACTCTGTGGCATCACACCTCCATAAGTTGTTTAAAAAAAAAAAAGACTGACTGAGAGGCAAACTGTGAAATTTCCAAAGAGGTAAGACAGTTTTGGTAGCTGTAAAACCTGCCATCACCATCCTTCGCTGAACTGAAGAAAACTAAAGAGCTAAGTCATCACTTAAAAGACATAAATATGATGACAGTGGAATACTGAGATCAAGTATTTTACATAAGATATCTACTGTAGAGGTCCACATATCTGCTAGATTCCCAGAACATATGCACATGCTGCCCACAGGACACTATTGGCTGGATATTTTTGGTTGGTGGACTATTCTCAGTCCAGCAGTGACACTGAGGTGTTTAAAAGCTCCAGCAGCGCTGCTGACCATCAACAAAGCTGTTTATATCGGCTAGTTACAGCCAGCTTTTTATGGACACTGGCAGTTTGAAAATATTAAAACTACCCAATTGTTTCCTACAGATTTTTACCCAAATTTGAAAAAAGAAATCAAATGGTGACTGAAACCATGGCAATGTAAATTCCCCTACATGCTTATAATGGAAGGCCTGATGTAAAAAAAACAAAGGCAAAGGCAAATGGACTAATCAAGTCCAGGATTACTGCATTGATGTGATAGTCATGACTGGTATGTCAGAAGAAAATCTGGCAAAAAAAATAAAAATAAATAAATAAAAATCCAAGGCTCCAGAGGAAGAGCTGGACATCATCGTTATCAGCAGTCCTAGAGACCTTGAGACCAAGTGGTTTGGCCCCACAAAAACCAACAGGTTTCATACCTATTGAGTTAATGACAGGCAGGGCAGTGAGATCAGTATTGGGTTCAGCAAATATCGAAGTTAGTACAGGGTTATTCATGAGGACCTGAGATAATAAGATTCCGAGTTACTCTATATATTACCATATATGGAAACACGCAGATCGCAGTACATACGCTGCAAGTGAAGGAACTGAGTTAGGCAATATTGAAATTGTCTAAGTGGAAAAAGTTCAGATAAAAATTTATATCACTTGTTACTTTTCTCACACTGATGGTGTCTGACGAAGGCATACACTCCAACTTAAACCCTTAACATGTAAATGATCCAATTCTGAGCAGGTCCAGCCTGATGATGATCTTCATGGACCCTCTTCAAACGGCGTACCTCAGGAAAATTGAGAGAGAACAACGGAAAACTGTTCTGATACTGTCTTATGACCTTCGTGTTGACTTTAATGATGGTTGTAGTCATTGTTGTGTTGTGTTGATGTGTTGGGACTCTCCAGTTGTCATACGCAGTATCAGTAATGCAAACAAAACAACTGAACGTTTTCCTTGACCAAGACCTTTCATTGTGCAATACTACATTAAATTAATTTTTGATGCTGAAATTAATTGTTACGCAAACAATACTTAATGAGAAAGTTAAAACTCAATTAGTCATAACATTTGATTTTTGATCATGAATCTGAAAATTGTCAATTAGATAGGAATTGTGTGTCTTAATTTAGCCTAAGAAACATTTTCAGTTTTCTCTTAGGCCAGAGACATGTAAGTAATGCATACTATGCACCCGATCAATGAGCAGTGTTGATATGTAGACATAAATCCGGCACTGATAACATTTGGTATACTTATATTGCAGATGGACGATATGAGGCTGTCACTTGTATTACTATGCACAGTGGGGCTTGAAAGTGTGTGAACCCTTCAGAATTTTCTACAGTTCTGCATTTGACCTAAGTCTTACTAATAGATAAAGAGATCCAAATTAAACTAAATAAGATACAAATATTAGACTTTATTCATTATTCATAATCATTTATTTGTTAAGAAAAGTGACCCAATTTTAATATCTGGGGGTGGGAAATGTATGTGATCCTTTGCTTTCAGTATCTGGTGTTACACCTGGTAACTGTTGATTAGTCCAGCACATCGGCTTGGTGTTTTATTTCATTCCTGCGTACAAAAGCTGTCCTGACGTATAGCAAAATGGGCCCAAACCATGATACTACCATCACCGTGTTTCACAGATGGTATAAGGTTTTTATGCTGGAATTCAGTGTTTTCCTTTCTCCAAGCATAACACCTGTCATTTAAACTAAAAAGACCTATGTAATAATAGTTTTTGTCTCATTTGTTTCATTTGGTTCTCTTAATCTACTTCTAGGAATGTGATAGGAAAATGTGATCAGGTTTTAGATGAAATTTATGTAGAAATATAGAAAATTCTAAAGGGTCCACAAACTTTCAAGTACCACTGCGTACAATCAAACCATGTCCAAATTCTTTGCAGAAATATATGCTTCAGGATCTTAGTAGTTACAAGTTAAGAACAAAACTTTGAATTGAAGTCCCTGTAGTTACTGAATACTACATAGTAACCCTTAGTGTGTAATAGGCTTGGGCTTTTAAGGGGTTAAGTGGTCAGCAACGATGGCCAAACTTTCTAATTGTGTTAGAGAAGCAGCGTCTGACACTGCAAACACATTCTGTACAGAAGCTGATGCATGGTTTCACACATTGTTTGTTGAAGTGTGAAATTGCAATGAAAAGAAGGGGCAGTGTGGTAGATGTTGAAACTGTGGACGTACTCCATGTTTTACAGATCAGCCTAACTTAACATCAATAAATGGACTCCTTGAGAAAGTAAAAGTCCTCGAGAAGAAGTAGTGAAAGGATATACTAAGCCCTATATTTCTGACCTTAACACAGCATAGTGACCAATTTAAACGTCTTTCTGGGCCACCAGTGACCTCTGTCACACACTCATTTTCATAGTTTGATACATTTGGGTCTTATCAGCTATCTGATACGTCCATTAACCCTCTACTGCACAATATTGCCTCAGGGCAACAAACATTCTCATCACTTTATAATAACATTGTACATATTTAAGGACACTGACAGGGTTAACAATGAAGGGCAGAGTTTGACTGGGTCAGTAAAAAAGCACGTCTTTGGTCATACTATCTGTTAGAGGGCACTTTTAAACATCTCTTTAACATTCAGTATCATGTTCAGTTATGAGAATATGCAGAAATATGTTTGTTGACCAGAAGCAGTGCAACAGTGGGATGGATTTAGCCAGTCACACGCCAGTTCTCACCACTTCAGGGAACATGGATCTATATCAGTTTGTCCCGTTGTCGCACACAATGTTGCCTCAAGACAACATTTCCCAGAAGGACCCCTGCACACGTTATTATTTAAAAGATGATTTGAATTCAATTATCAGGTCAATTTTATGCAAAAAAATTAATCTTGCTTCTCCTATAAGAAACTCTTCTATCTAAAGTCTTCTGGGGTTTATCCTCAGCCACCCATACAGTTATATGTCAATACTATATATGCACTGGTTATTTGTAGATAATTAATAAACTGTTAACCTAATCCTCGTCCAGGGTTAGGGCTAAGAGTAGGTTTTGGGTTGAGGTTAAGATTAGCAGCGTGCTTTACACCACTGCATTCCCCGCTTTGCATTGCGCTTGGTGATGTAGGGCTTGGATGCAGCTGCTCGGCCATGGAAACCCATTCCATGAAGCTCTCTACGCTGTTCTTGAGCTGATCTGAAGGCCACATGAAGTTTGGAGGTCTGTAGTTATTGACTGCACAAAGTTGGTGACCTCTGTGCACTATGCCCCTCAGCATCTGCTGACCGCTCTGTCATCCTACGACTGGACTTGTTGCACAGGTGGCGTCTGATCATGGTGCCACGCTGGAATTCACTGACCTCCTGAGAGTGACCCATTCTTTCACTGTTTGCAGAAGCACTCTGGATATATATGCCGTACAATGTATCTGTGAGTGGCAAAAGTGTGTGAACCTTTGTTTTCAGTATCTGGTTTGACCCACTTGTGCAGCAATAACTGCAACTAAACGTTTCCCTTAACTGTTTATTCGTCCTGCACGTTGGCTTGGTGCTTGACCCACAATTTGAGTTTCAGCTCACAGTCCGCTGTCCTGACATTTTCCTTTAGAATTTGCTGGTGTAGTGATGACAAGACGTCCAGGCCACGATGCAGCAACCTATGACACTACCATCACCGCATTTCACAGATTAAATAGGTTTTTATGCTGGAATGTAGTGCTTTCCTTTCTCCAAACATAAAAAAGTAAACTACAAAGATCTATATAATGTTATTTTGGCTCATTTGTTTAATGTGGTTCTCTTTATCTACTTTAAGGATCTGATGAAGTTTTAGGTCAAATTTCTGCAGAAATGTAGAAAATTCTAAAAGTTTCACAAACTTCCAAGCACCACTGTATGCAATCAAACCATGTTTAAATTCTGGACAGATATGTTTGCTTCTTCATGGTTGTAGTTACAAGTGAAGGACAAAAACTCCAGTTCCTATTGTAAAAATAATAACCTCTTTAGGGTTTTCTCTCTGGAATTGACATTTAAATGTAGTTCTACTGTGATTACAGTGGGCCCAAAGTTTTATTTAAACTTCTATCACCCAAAAATAACTCAGCCAGTCAGTCCTTTTAGTTACTGAATACTACAGGATTAGACTTGGTGTATAATAGGCTTGGGGGTTTAAAGCGTTAAATCATCACCAATGATAGACAAACTCAACTTGTGTTAGAGAAGCAGCGTCTGACACTGGAAACACATTCTGTATATATGCTGATGCATGGTTTCACACATCGGTCGATGAAGTGTGAAATTGCAATGAAAAGAAGGGGCAGTGTGGTAGATGTTGAAACTGTGGACGTACTCCATGTTTTACAGTTCAGCCTAACTTAACATCAATAAATGGACTCCTCGAGAAAGTAAATGTCCTCGAGAAGAAGTAGTGAAAGGATATACTAAGCCCTATATTTCTGACCTTAACACAGCATAGTGACCAATTTAAACATCCTTCTGGGCCACAAGTGACCTCTGTCACACTCTGTCCCTTAAGGCCTCTTTCTTCAGCTTGATGGCCTCCCTCACCCCCGTTGTTGGGGGTTCTTGGATTACCGCTCTGACACACTAACACGCTTTTGGCCACAGCTATGCCTGGCAGATTCCACAATGGAGGTTTTGAACAGGGTCCTTTCAGACTCCATGTCCCCTACCTCCTGTGGAACATGAGAAAAGCTCGGGCTTCAGTTAAAATCATTCCAGAAAGGGGCCTTTTGACAGTCATTCCCAGCACATCCTCACTATTCACTTGGGCCTACCGGGTCGGATCATCAGTCTTCCCTACTATATGTTCTCTGTCCAGAACATATATTACCAAGTCAGATGAAACGACAACAAAGTCGATCATTGACCTATGAGCCAAGGAGCTTTGGTACCATGTACACTTATGAACATCCTTATGTTCAAAGTTGGAGTCCGTTATGGTTCATCTATGCCTAGCACAGAAGTTAAATTACAATTCATCATTTGAGTGTCGATCGGGCAGGCCATTCTTCCCAATCTCACCTCTCCAGCTCTCCCAGTCATTGCCAAAATGAGCATTGAAGTTTCCCAGCAAGACTATGGAGTCTGTAGGTGTGGCCCTTTTCAGAACCCAACCCACTCGCTCCAAGAAGGCCAAACACTCCGACCTGTTGTTCAGTGCATAAGCACACACCTCCCTGTGATTTTAATTCATATTGAAGTGACCCTCTCATCTAAGTGGGACAAACTCTAATTGCACAGAAGCCAGCTGGGGACACCACTGACTGAGTATACCTACACTTGCCCAGCACCTCTCACCCTGTGCAACGCCTTAGTAGGAGAGGGACCAACCCATATCGAAGATTTTGGTTACTGAGCCCACACTGAGTGGTATACGGCACTGCACCAGTCCCGGGCAGGATACATGGTTTTCTGTGTTCTGGAGGATTTTTGTCATGGAGGATTTTTTGGATTGAGTTAGTCTGGGTCTTTAACCCAAGCATGTACGTCTTGGAAGACCCTACCAGGAGCATGTTGCTCCAGATGACTTGGGTCTGAAGATCCCTGGACCACACAAGCCCTTCTGCCATAGCAAGGCCCTGATTCAGGAAGGAAAACAACTTGACAATAGACCTTGAATGTATATGTACACAATGAAAGACATCTGGGAGCCAGAGCTACTTTTTCAAAGTACTTTGATTCAAGATTCAAGAGTTTTGTCATATGCACAGCAGAACAGGCAATTACACTGTACAGTGCAATTCTTCCTTTGATGTTCCATTCACCAAATATAATATTAAGAGAATAAATAATGCTCAATATCCTTTCGCTTCTCCTTTTCAAGCACACTTATTAAGAAATCGAGTCATTAATCTCACATCACATTCAACTTAAAAACATGGAGTATAATTAACATCTGAGGCATGACACCATGAACCAACATCCCTAAAATGTGTTTGTGGTATCAAATAATGCTTCTTTGGGAAAGGCACAACCAAGAACTTCATTAACATGAAGAATTTAGAGATTCATGGTGAATATCTATCAGTTATAGCCAGTTGTGTTAATTATAGTCAGTTATGGCCAGATATGGTTAAACCGCCATAGAAAATATTGCACAATGGAAACTTTTTTTTTTCATCCGTAATTATGAACCTATCTGTGATCATCAGACTGTACCTGCAAAGAATTGAATCATCGCCATCATCATCATGATGACTTGCCAGAGCTGCATTTTTATGAACATCAGCATGGGAGTCGTCCTTCGTTTCAAGTGAACTGCTTTTGCAGTTGGTCGCCACTTTAACAATGGTCACATTTCAGGGAAGGTAGAGGACGCGTTCTAGCTGTAGGCTTTTCACATCCTGAACTCAAGCCAGTCTTTTGTTGACAGAAGAATCTGAAAAGATGTTCCAACTTATTTCATTACATTACATTACGTTTAGCAGATGCTTTTATCCAAAGCGACTTACAAATAATGAGGTACATAGAACAAACATAGTCAGGCCTTAAAGGAGGCCAAAGGGTAATAGCGTGGGTAGAGAAGGGAAGGAGGGCAAGAAGGAGATGAGGTTGGTAGTGGTTAGATTGCAAGAGGCGATTAGAGTAAGTGCTCCCTGAAGAGCTCTGTCTTCAGGAGTTTCTTAAAAATAGCGAGGGACGCCCCTGCTCTGACAGTGGAAGGTAGCTTGTTCCACCATTGGGGAATCATGTATGAGAACAGTCTCGATTGCTTTGTGTGAATGTTTGGCAAAGCTAAGCAACGTTCAATGGAGGATCGCAGCGGCCGGGCGGTGCTGTAAGCCTTTAGGAGCGAGTGCAGGTAGGAAGGAGCCTGCTCTGTTAACACCTTGTAGGCAATCGTAAGAGTTTTAAATTTGATACGAGCAGCAACCGGTAACCAGTGGAGCTCAATGAGCAGTGGGGTGACATGCTCCCGTTTTGGTTGGTTAAAGACCAGACGCGCTGCAGCGTTCTGAACCATCTTCAGTGGTTTTACAACACAGGCCGGGAGGCCCGTTTGTATGGCATTGCAGTAGTTGAGGTGTGAGATGACCACTGCTTGTACCAAGAGTTGGGTGGCTTGTTGTGTTAGAAACAGCCGTATCTGTCTGATGTTGTACAGCGCAAAGCGGCAGGACCGAGCCACCGAGGCAACATGGTGCGTAAAGGAGAGTTGGTCATCTACCATAACCCCCAGGTTCCTAGCAACCTTTGTCGGGGAGAGTGAGAGTGAGTCGATGGTTATGGTGAAGTTGTGTTGAATGGATTGTTTAGCTGGTATAACCAGAAGTTCAGACTTGGACAGGTTTAGTTGAAGGTGGTGTTCCTTCATCCATGTGGATATGTCCGAGCGGCACTGCGATATCCACAAAGAGATCGACGGGTCATCAGGCGGGAATGACAGATAGAGCTGGGTGTCGTCAGCATAGCAATGGTACGAGAAGACATGTGAGCATGTGTATTTCATTTAACTGTCCTCTTGGTCCACCAACTGACAGGAAACAAATATAGAAAATTCACATTTTCCTTTAATATATACATGGGAAAATTCCATCGCACATGGATTCTATTGGTTCAGGTGATGCTCTGTATTTGCTGCTAAGGGTACAGATGATGCTTAAATGCAAGGCTGTCAGTTCTTAGCATAGACAGTGGAGAAACAAGTTCATGTCGCATAGTGTACACCTTAGTGTTGTTGGTGGTACCTATATGTGTATCAGCTGCCCCCCTGCAAACTTAGAATTCAGCTTGTGCAATCTACTTCTGCATTTTCTCCTTCTGAGGTCTGTGTGTGTGTGTCACATGAGCATGCTCCTCAATATAAGAACCAGATGCCGATCGCCTCGTACATACAACCTGTTGGCAACTGAATCTTTTCACTCTCTATACCGTAATTATCTCAGGATGAGGGCCACTCTGGTTCTGCTTTGGTTTTTCGTGTCTTGTGTTCAGCTCTTGAGAGGTGATGACCAGCTCGCAGTTGAGGACCAAACTTGCCTTCTTCGTGAGCTGAAGGACATGGTCAAGCAGCTGAAGTACAGTCAAAGCCAGATTGATGAGCTGAAGAAACAAAACTCAGGTAAATTAAATGATCTCAACTGAAAAAAGTTCCCCGGTAACAAGTTTTCACAAAACGGAATAGTTCTGAACCCTGAAAACCTGTATGGACATAAAAGAAGGTCAAGCAACTCCACAAATTAGTTCAGTACATTTTTTGAATGTTCCATATTGTTTGACATTGTTCTACAAAGTTTCATGCTGTTTACAATGTTTTATTTTAACAATGTATATTTTAAATAAGTGCTTAATTAAATTTGCTGACAGGTGATTAGCTTTGGACTGAGAGGCTTTATGTAATCATTTATAAATTATTGTTATTGTTGAATATTATTATTATTATTATTATTATTATTATTACTATTAATAAGCAACAAATAAGCAATAACAAAAAAATAAGCAAGAAAGCTCGAATCAGTGCAGGAAAGTCTGTTAGTGTGACAAGTAACGATGACTGAAATACAGTCTGTACGTATCAGTTCATGATGTCACTTTTATTACTCAGCTCATTTATTTATTTATATATAGACGGGATACTTGTCTGGTCCCTTGCGAGACTGACCCTGCTGCTGAAACGTCCCGTGTAACGTCATTACAGTCTTTACTCGCATTAGCACTGAAGCTCTCAATAGTGCTTTAATGAAGGGGGTTTATTTGGTCAATAATCTGATTCTGTGTTTAAATGTCTGGATAGTTGTTTGTTTGTTGTGTGTTTCACAGCTTTGAAGGGGAGAGTGGACTCTACTGAACTGACTGTGGAAACGCTGAGAAAGGAGTCTACAAGTAAGACTTACATGTTGAACAGAAAAATTATTTTTCTAATCCCTTATTAGAAAGCTGAGCAAATTGTGGTATTTCTGCATAAAACCCCAAAAATAAACATTAGGGCAATCTAACAAAATGGGTTTGTGGTCAGGTCAGGAGATGTAGGTCATTTGCAGGAGTAAAATGGTTTTATTTTGGGCAGTGCTTGGTGCTTTGTGCACTGGTGGGCAGTCATGCTGGAACAGGAAGGGCCGTCCCCAAACAGTTCCTACAAAGTTGGGAGCATTAAATTGTCCAAAATCTCTTGGTGCTGAAGCTTTAAGAGCTCCTTTCACTGGAACTAAGGGGCCGAGCCAAACTCCTGAAAAACAACCCCACACCATGATCCCCCCTCCACCAAACTTTACACTCGGCAAAATGCACTCAGACAATTACCGTTCTCCTGGCAACTACTAAACCCAGACTCGTCCATTGGATTTCCAGACGGAGAAGCGTGATTGGTAACTTCAGAGAACACGTCTCCACTGCTCTAGAGTCCAGTGGCGGCGCTTTACACAACTGCATTTGATGCTTTACATTGCGCTTGGTGATGTAAGGCTTGGATGCAGCTGCTCGCCCATGGAAACCCATTCCATGAAGCTCTCTATGCTGCTCTTGAGCTGATCTGAAGGCCACATGAAGGTTGGAGGTCTGTTGTGATTGACTCTGCAGAAAGTTGGTGACCTCTGCGCACTATGCCCCTCAGCATCCGCTGACCCCGCTCTGTCATTTTACGTGGCCGACCACTTCGTGTCTGAGCTGCTGTCGTTCCCAATCGCTTCCACTTTGTTATAATTCCACTGACAGTGGACTGTGGAATATTTAGTAGTGAGGAAATTTCACAACTGGACTTGCTGCACAGGTGGTGTCCGATCACGGTACCACGCTGGAATTCACTGAGCTGCTGAGAGCGACCCATTCTTTCACTAATGTCTGTAGAAGCAGTCTGCAGGCCGAGGGGGCTTGGCTTTATACACCTGTGGCCATGGAAGTGACTGGAACACCTGAATTCAATGATTTGGATGGATGAGTGAAAACCTTTGGCAATATAGTGTATTTCCAAGTTGGCCTTGGAACAGCTCAGTATCCTGCAGAACGAGCCGGAGGAAGTTACAGTGGGCCTCTCTGTCAACAGAGACTCCCTGTTTCCTCTATTGCTATGGCGACACCCTAGTTGAATTGTTGACATACTTTGAAGGTGCCTGTTGCCCTTTACATTGTGTGTAAATTTCATGATAAATGAACCCAGAGAAATGGGCCAAAATGACTTGGAACAAAGTCTGGATCCATTGACTTACATTGAAAATAAATGTTTTTTCCTTGTCCTGGAAAAATACCATTTTGGAGATTCCAACAACAGCGATATGTGTTTTCACGGTAATTAAGATGCGTCCTGATTCTTCAGTCGTTTTCTAGTGAGCATGTGTACATGAACTATTTCCCATCTCCAACTGGACTCCAATCAGAAACACATTCATGGGAAAAAGTTTTGCTAATTTATATGCACCTATATGAAGGCTTAGTGAATATTATTTGGAGCACAAATTCAAAACTAAATTTTAGCCCATATTTTTTACAATTACACACATTTGGCAGATCCTCTTACACAGAGTAACTGTTGTATTGTATTATCTGTCTTGCCCAAGGACTCTTATTGGTATATAGGTGTGTTCAGTCTGATAGATAATCAAACCCCAGTCTTCTATGAGAAGAGCAGTAATATTGCCAACTACACTACCAAATGAATTAAAGGGCTAAAATTTCCCTGCATGTTCAGTTCAGCTTCCTCTGGAATCACTACACACACATTTTGAATATAGGGCCACTTGCTTTCAATGACAAACGTCACTTTAGGAAATAAACACAACACACTTGTGCGGTACAAAATGATACTTTATGGACATGAAGCATTTTTACCACATTTTTGTGATGCTAGAAATGGCAAGGAATGGTGAGGAACTTAAAGCAGAGAAAGTCGTAATATATTTCGAGTAAAGAAGAAAGCATCAAGCTACATAATTGTTCTGTATTCTGATCTACTTATAGTGGCTGTTTTTACCCGGTTCAATGATTTCTGGCACTTAATGTCATTTATTGTTTAATAATCTCTCCCACATTTTAAAAATGCAGGTCACATTTTATATGCACTGTGAAACGTATCAGCTACAGAAGCCAAAGGCTGTATATTGTGAAATGAAGTCTTAGAACTTCGAATGCACAATTTGTCCTCACCAGTAAAAGCATTTCACATAGGAAACAGCAGAAAACCACTGAAAGTACAATGGTTGTCGCTGTTGTCAGAAACCTGACTTTTTTGTCTGAGCTTAATATAGACATGATCTCCTTTCTGCAGCAGCAGAGTGGCTCCACCAACAGCGTATTTATACTGTCCTTTTGGGTATTTAGTCACGTCTAAAATTTTCGTATGATTTTTGTACAAACATACAGCCAGCCAGTATGAACTGATACCAAGTAAATTAAACCTGAAGTAATAGACGCCTCTGAGTGGAGCAGTGAAAACACCTGCAGGAGGAGAAACAGATGGATCAGTACAGCGTCTCTACACCACCAGAGAGAAGAACCAGACCAGACCAGACATCAGACACTGTCTCTGGAGTGACTGCATTTACCTGTGATTGGACTGAATGCTTTTCCAACATCTGTGATTTTTTTGCGGAAAACCACTGTAACGTCAGAGCTGTGAGGCCCAAAATTGCCGTTTAGGCCTGAAGCATATGAGAACGCCACCTTTGCCGTGTCTGCAGACAGAAACATGTATTTGATCTCTTCCCATGAGAGGGATGGACAGAGTGGTTTGAAGAACTACTGACCTGATCATTGCAAAAAGCTCTCTTATCAGGTAAAATCATCTCCAATATAGTCAATAAATTGCTGTAAGCTTAATTTAAGATTATGTAACTCATTTCTAGACATTTTTTGCTTGTTTTACGTAATTTTATCAAGTAAAAATAATCACAATCATCTGCCAGTATAGTGAGATAATTTTATCCAATAAAATGACCTAAAACACGTAACATTGAGAAATATCTGAAAATAAGCTTGATAATCTCATAATAAGTGCACAACCATCTCAAAATGGGAAATATTAGATATGACGACTAGATTTAAGATCACTTCATTTGACACGAGGCTATTTTTCTGCAGTGCCTCTGAATTTTAAATGATTATTAGTTTACAGTGTGACTGACAGCAGCACACACGCCATATTTAAGCCTGTTTTTATTCTCCTCACTCAGTAATTATGCTTCTCCGACCCCCTTCCCTTTGAGGAAACTCCTCCTGCTCCTTCCTGGCTCCATCATTGTTGCTCAGTTTTCTAATGAAGTATTTTAAAAATGATTTTTCTGTTTCACATTTAAGTCTTACTTGAATGCTCCTCACCTGGTTCTTCAGCACTCAGTTCAGTAGAGTCCACACTCCCCTCCAGCCCTGTGACACACACAAAGAATCCAACCAACTAAACACAGAATCAGGTTTTACACCAAATGGACCACTTTATATATATTCTAATGAGATATAAAAAGGGTCATATGTTAATATATATTTTAGCATTTCAAGTTTCATAAAGATGAAAGATTCGTGAACATAAATAAGTGAATGTTGGTGTTTAATAAACACAGAGTTGTGCTATTTTTTCCAGTTCTGTTCTCTTTAATATCTGTCAAGTGAATTATAACTCAGTTCAGAAGCGGAAAAAAACTAACCAACAACCTTAAAGCCCAGTTTAAAACATTACAAACTTTATAAACAGCATGAAACAATGTGGAATAACGAGCAACGAAGTGCAGAATAAAATTATCTGAATTTTTCAAACAAATTTCATTTGATTTTCCAAACTTGTGGAACTGTATGACCTTCATAGATGTTCATTCAGCGTTACGGTCTGAAGCAAAACAAGTCAAAGCCATTGTGAAAAAAGGTTGTTTGGGGAGCTTTCAGATCATTTGATTTACCTGCGTCTTGTTTCTTCAGCTCTTCAATCTGGCTTTGGGTGAACTCAGTCTGCTCGTCCCCCACAACCAGCTGGTCAACAGCTCTATGGAGATGAACAGAAGACAAGCAGAGCAAAAGCAGAACCACGCTGACCCTCATCCTGAGATGTTTTGTTTGAGATGTGTGTAGAGTGGAGGAGCTCGGATGAAAATGGGGTGAATGTAAAAGGCAATGAGCTTCTGATTCTTATATAGTGGAACATGCACAGATGCCCTCCACCCCGCCCCCCCCCCCCCCCCCACACACACACACACACATACACCCAAGAAAATGCAGAAGTATGTCTTCACACTTGCAAAAAGATCACAGAAGCCGATCTCTGTGAAAGTCCTTTTTGAACCTAGAACTGACATAGCTAACAAAAGGCCGGCCTGTTGAATAAACACAGTCAGAGAGTAATATTTAAACAATGTATTCAACCAGTGATTAATTTACTTCATCAGTAAAATGCTTTATCCATATGATTACTGTTGGTGGTGATGTTGGTTGAGAAACAGAAACTCTGTTTATTTTTTTTCCTGATCAACTTTTTGTTTCATTTTTCATTAAGTTTTACAGCAAGCATGGGGAAAGGTAAATGAATGTGGGAAGGCAGGGCTGTCGCATGCATTTTTAGGAATACAAACATCAGCAATAAAACAAACACAATACATAAACAACTACACAAACAACATTACCTGATTTTTATTCAACACTCAAAATCTTGAACACACACACACACACACACATCTTCTAAGCCTCCTCTCCTTCTGGGTCACAGGAGGTGCTGGAGCCTATCCAACTGGTCATCAGGTAGAAGGCTAAAAATCTTGAATGGAGTCATATAAATTCTTCAGTTTGTCCAGTTATTTTTGACTGTTGCCTTTCTATCTGGAATTTCATAACTACAAGCTGGGGGTGGGGGTGGTGGGGTGGTCCAAAGAGGTAAGTTTTGGTAGCTGTAAAACCTGCCATCACCATCCTTCGCTGAACTGAAGAAAACTAAAGAGCTAAGTCATCACTTAAAAGACATAAATATGATGACAGTGGAATACTGAGATCAAGTATTTTACACGAGATATCTACTGTAGAGGTCCACATATCTGCTAGATTCCCAGAACATATGCACATGCTGCCCACAGGACAGTATTGGCTGGATATTTTTGGTTGGTGGACTATTCTCAGTCCAGCAGTGACACTGAGGTGTTTAAAAGCTCCAGCAGCGCTGCAGACCATCAGCAAAGCTGTTTATATCGGCTAGTTACAGCCAGCTTTTTATGGACACTGGCAGTTTGAAAATATTAAAACTACCCAATTGTTTCCTACAGATTTTTACCCAAATTTGAAAAAAGAAATCAAATGGTGACTGAAACCATGGCAATGTAAATTCCCCTACATGCTTATAATGGAAGGCCTGATGTAAAAATCTAATCAAGTCCAGGATTACTGCATTGATGTGATAAGAGTTATGACTGGTATGTCAGAAGAAAATCTGGCAAAAAAAAAATAAAATAAAATAAAAATCCAAGGCTCCAGAGGAAGAGCTGGACATCATCGTTACCAGCAGTCCTAGAGACCTTGAGACCAAGTGGTTTGGCCCCACACAAACCAACAGGTTTCATACCTATTGAGTTAATGACAGGCAGGGCAGTGAGATCAGTATTGGGTTCAGCAAATATCGAAGTTAGTACAGGGTTATTCATGAGGAACTGAGACAATAAGATTTTGAGTTACTCTATATATTACCATATATGGAAACACGCAGATCGCAGTACATACAAGTTAACAACAAAACTTTGAATTGAAGTCCCTGTAGTTACTGAATACTACATAATAACCCTTAGTGTGTAATAGGCTTGGGTTTTTAAGGTGTTAAATGGTCAGCAACGATGGCCAAACTCTCTAATTGTGTTGGTGAAGCAACGTCTGACACTGCAAACACATTCTGTACAGAAGCTCATACATGGTTTCACATATCAGTTGTTGAAGTGTGAAATGTGAAATGAAGTGTCAACAAACATTCTCATCACTTTATAATAACATTATACATATTTAAGGGTTAACAATGAAGGGCAGAGTTTGACTGGGTCAGTAAAAAAGCATGTTTTTGGTCATACTATCTGTTAGAGGGCACTTTCAAACATCTTTTTAACATTCAGCATCGTTTTTCAGTTTTGTGAAATTGCTGAAATATGTTGCCTAGAAGCAACATTGTGCAACATTGTGTGTGGGATGGATTTAGCCAGTCACAAGCCAGTTCTCATAAGCCAGATCTATATCATTTTGTCTTATTGTTGCCAAAATGTTGCCATGGCTACATTTCCCAAAAGGAACCCTGTACACCTTATTATATAAAAAAAATGATTTGAATTCAATAAGGTTAATTTTATGCAAGAAAGGTGGGTAACACTTTATTTGGATGGTCCACTGTAGATGTTTTGTGAATGCTCAGCATGTGTTTAAGTAACATTCATCTAAATAATTATTAAATGAAACTGAACTTACATTTCCTTTTACAGCATTTAGCAGACGCTCTTATCCAGAGTGACTTACAAGAAGTGCTTTGTCTATCTAGAGAAAGTATCTTTGGTAGATACCAATAGGTTAGAGAAAAAGACAGTCCTGAGCTCAAGTACTGCTAGAAGTGAAAGTCACTAGATACCCAGAAAAAAGGAACAGAGTTGAACACAGAACTCTGTGCCGTACAATGTAATACAACACAGTAAACTACAATACACGATGCATTCAACAATAAAGTAAACTACAGTACACAATGCAATACAATGTAATATAATATATAAGTGCAGCACAATATATTGCAAACAATACTTAATTCAATGCTCGTTTAAGTGTTGTGTAAAGAGATATGTCTTCAGTCTGCGTTTGAAGACAGCAAGAGACTCTGCTGTACAGACAGCCAGCGGGAGTTCGTTCCACCACCTGTGCGCCAGTACAGAGAAGATTCTCGACGCTTGTGTTCCATGCACCTTGAAGGATGGCAGGTCAAGCCAAGCTGTATTCAAAGCTCGAAGGGCTCGTGGTGCAGTTCAAGATTTCACCATTGCCATCAAGTCGGTAGGGTCTGGTCCATTTTTGGCTTTGTAAGCCAGCATTAGGGTTTTAAATCTGATGTATGCAGCTACAGGAAGCCAGTGAAGGGAGCGCAACAGTGGGGTGATGTGGCTGAACTTGGGGAGATTGAAGACGAGCCGTGCTGCCGCATTCTGGATGAGTTGCAGAGGCTTGATGGCCTGCATGGGAAGACCAGCCAAGAGTGAGTTGCAGTAGTCAAGCCTTGAGATGACAAGAGACTGCACTAGCACCTGGGTGGCCTCTCGGGTGAGGAAGGGTCGGATCCTATGGATGTTGTACAGGAGAAACCTGCATGACCAAGTTAGGTTTGCAATGTGAGTCGAGAACGATAACTGGCCATCCAGAGGCACACCAAGAATCAGAGTTCTCGAATGAGATGGCAAGATCATGATGAGGACCTGTAGCTGCAGGGATGAATATCAGCTCAGTCTTGCTAGAATTGAGTTCCAGGTGGTGAGCTGCCATCCATGAAGAGATGTCAGACAGACATGCCAAGATGTGACTGGAAACCTGTGTGTCAGAGGGTGAGAAAGAAAACATTAGTTAAGTATCATCAGCATAACGGTGATGAGAGAAGCCATGAGAAGATATTACATCACCAAGAGAGTTAGTGTAAAGAGAAAAGAGGACCGAGCACTGAGCCTTGTGGGACACCAGTGGAGAGCCTGGATGGAGAGGATGTGAACCCTCTCCATGTTACCTGATACGAGCAATCCTCCAGATAGGACTTGAACCACTTCCATGCATAGCCAGTGATTCCAAGGTTGGTGAGGATGTCCAGAAGGATCGTATGGTTGTCTGTGTCAAAAGCTGCTGAGAGATCAAGAAGGATCAGGACAGATGACAGTTTGGCTGATCTTGCTGATTGGAGCTTCTCGGTCACTGCTATAAGGTTGTTTCTGTTGAGTGCACTGGTTTGAAGCCAGACTGGTTGGGGTCCTGGAGCTGGTTCTGTGTGAGAAAGAGAGAAAGTTGATTATAGACTTTTTGAAAGGAAAGAAAGAAGTGATACCGGTCTGTAGTTGTTGACATCAGAGCTGTCAAGCATGGGTTTCTTCAAGATGGGAAGTATTCTTGCAGTCTTGAAAGTTGATGGAACTTCTCCTGATGCCAAGGACTTGTTGATGAGAAAAGTGATGAAGGGCAGTAGGTCCTTGGAGATTGACTGATGCAGATGGGATGGGCCAATGCAGATGGGAAAGGATCCAGTGGGTCGGTGGTTGATGTGGGTCCAATTGAGCTTTTACAGATGAGTCTCAGTCTGGATGCATTTGTGAAGGAAGTGCTGGATTCAAGAAAAGAGCCAAAGATTCATGTTCATGCTGGAGAATTTTGAAGGGTTTAGAGGACGAGATGATGCACCTCCATCTCTTCTGCATCCGCGTTCAAAATCCACGTTACCAGCATAGTTACATAGTTACTGATACTTTAACACTTGTTTTGAGAAGCTGAAAGATTCTGCAGATTTACAGAAAAGAACGGTATTGGAACCAGTAGGGGGCAGTGTTACACCACCATATCTGTTGTAAAAAGTGGAAATCATGCCAATGAGTTGTCACTGCTGTTATAAATCTGACTGTGACTTCCGAGCTTACTCATATGTTCCTTTCGGAATTCCGTCATGTCTAAGAATTTCTCTTCATTTTTGTACAAACATACAGCCAGCCTGTGTGCCCTGCTGGAACCAAGTACCTTAAACCTGAAGTAATAGACACCTCTGAGTGGAGCCGTGAAAACATCTGCAGGAGGAGAAACAGATGGATCAGAGTCTCTACACCATCAGAGAGAAGAACCAAACCAGACATCAGACACTGTCACTGTACTGACTGCACATTTACCTCTGATTGGACTGAATGCGTTTCCAGTGTTTGTGATCTCTTTGCTGAAAACCAGTGTGGTGTCCACACTGAAAGTCCCCAAGTGGCTATTTAAGTCTGAAGTGTTACATGTTGCTCAGCTTTTATTTGAATAAAGCCTTTGAAAAATGATCTTTCTGTTTTAAGGTGTAAGTCTTACTTGCGTTCTCCTCTCTCAGTGCTTCCACACCCACTTCAGTAAAGACTACCCTCCCCTCCAAAGCTGTGGGACACAAAACAAGTAAACAACTATCCAACCAGCTGAACGCAGAATCAGATTATTGACCAAATGAATCACTTTCATTAAAGCACCATTGAGAGTCGTGATCAGCGCTAATACGAGTAAAGAGGATCGAGACCTTCCACGGGACGTTTTAGCAGCAGGGTAAGTCTCTCGTACCGGCAGCATGCAAGTATCAAATGGCTTTTCATGTGGTGTTAAATGGTCAGCAACGATGGCCAAACTCTCTAATTGTGTTGGTGAAGCAACGTCTGACACTGCAAACACATTCTGTACAGAAGCTCATACATGGTTTCACATATCAGTTGTTGAAGTGTGAAATGTGAAATGAAGTGTCAACAAACATTCTCATCACTTTATAATAACATTATACATATTTAAGGGTTAACAATGAAGGGCAGAGTTTGACTGGGTCAGTAAAAAAGCATGTTTTTGGTCATACTATCTGTTAGAGGGCACTTTCAAACATCTTTTTAACATTCAGCATCGTTTTTCAGTTTTGTGAAATTGCTGAAATATGTTGCCTAGAAGCAACATTGTGCAACATTGTGTGTGGGATGGATTTAGCCAGTCACAAGCCAGTTCTCATAAGCCAGATCTATATCATTTTGTCTTATTGTTGCCAAAATGTTGCCATGGCTACATTTCCCAAAAGGAACCCTGTACACCTTATTATTTAAAAAAAAATGATTTGAATTCAATAAGGTTAATTTTATGCAAGAAAAGTGGGTAACACTTTATTTGGATGGTCCACTGTAGATGTTTTGTGAATGCTCAGCATGTGTTTAAGTAACATTCATCTAAATAAGTATTAAATGAAACTGAACTTACATTTCCTTTTACAGCATTTAGCAGACGCTCTTATCCAGAGTGACTTACAAGAAGTGCTTTGTCTATCTAGAGAAAGTATCTTTGGTAGTTACCAATAGGTTAGAGAAAAAGACAGTCCTGAGCTCAAGTACTGCTAGAAGTGAAAGTCACTAGATACCCAGAAAAAAGGAACAGAGTTGAACACAGAACTCTGTGCCGTACAATATAATACAACACAGTAAACTACAATACACGATGCATTCAACAATAAAGTAAACTACAATACACAATGCAATACAATGTAATATAATATATAAGTGCAGCACAATATATTGCAAACAATACTTAATTCAATGCTCATTTAAGTGCTGTGTAAAGAGATATGTCTTCAGTCTGCGTTTGAAGACAGCAAGAGACTCTGCTGTACAGACAGCCAGCGGGAGTTCGTTCCACCACCTGAGCGCCAGTACAGAGAAGATTCTCGATGCTTGTGTTCCATGCACCTTGAAGGATGGCAGGTCAAGCCAAGCTGTATTCAAAGCTCGAAGGGCTCGTGGTGCAGTTCAAGATTTCACCATTGCCATCAAGTCGGTAGGGTCTGGTCCATTTTTGGCTTTGTAAGCCAGCATTAGGGTTTTAAATCTGATGTATGCAGCTACAGGAAGCCAGTGAAGGGAGCGCAACAGTGGGGTGATGTGGCTGAACTTGGGGAGATTGAAGACGAGCCGTCTTCACCTGGGTGGCCTCTCGGGTGAGGAAGGGTCGGATCCTATGGATGTTGTACAGGAGAAACCTGCATGACCAAGTTAGGTTTGCAATGTGAGTCGAGAATGATAACTGGCCATCCAGAGGCACACCAAGAATCAGAGTTCTCGAATGAGATGGCAAGATCATGATGAGGACCTGTAGTTGCAGGGATGAATATCAGCTCAGTCTTGCTAGAATTGGGCTCCAGGTGGTGAGCTGCCATCCATGAAGAGATGTCAGACAGACATGCCAAGATGTGACTGGAAACCTGTGTGTCAGAGGGTGAGAAAGAAAACATTAGTTAAGTATCATCAGCATAACGGTGATGAGAGAAGCCATGAGAAGATATTACATCACCAAGAGAGTTGGTGTAAAGAGAAAAAGGACCGAGCACTGAGCCTTGTGGGACACCAGTGGAGAGCCTGGATGGAGAGGATGTGAACCCTCTCCATGTTACCTGATACGAGCAATCCTCCAGATAGGACTTGAACCACTTCCATGCATAGCCAGTGATTCCAAGGTTGGTGAGGATGTCCAGAAGGATCGTATGGTTGTCTGTGTCAAAAGCTGCTGAGAGATCAAGAAGGATCAGGACAGATGACAGTTTGGCTGATCTTGCTGATTGGAGCTTCTCGGTCACTGCTATAAGGTTGTTTCTGTTGAGTGCACTGGTTTGAAGCCAGACTGGTTGGGGTCCTGGAGCTGGTTCTGTGTGAGAAAGAGAGAAAGTTGATTATAGACTTTTTGAAAAGGAAAGAAAGAAGTGATACCGGTCTGTAGTTGTTGACATCAGAGCTGTCAAGCATGGGTTTCTTCAAGATGGGAAGTACTCTTGCAGTCTTGAAAGTTGATGGAACTTCTCCTGATGCCAAGGACTTGTTGATGAGAAAAGTGATGAAGGGCAGTAGGTCCTTGGAGATTGACTGATGTAGATGGGATGGGCCAATGCAGATGGGAAAGGATCCAGTGGGTCGGTGGTTGATGTGGGTCCAATTGAGCTTTTACAGATGAGTCTCAGTCTGGATGCATTTGTGAAGGAAGTGCTGGATTCAAGAAAAGAGCCAAAGATTCATGTTCATGCTGGCGAATTTTGAAGGGTTTGGAGGACGAGATGATGCACCTCCAGCTCTTCTGCATACGCGTTCAAAATCCACGTTACCAGCATAGTTACATAGTTACTGATACTTTAACACTTGTTTTGAGAAGCTGAAAGATTCTGCAGATTTGCAGAAAAGAACGGTATTGGAACCAGTAGGGGGCAGTGTTACACCACCATATCTGTTGTAGAAAGTGGAAATCATGCCAATGAGTTGTCACTGTTATAAATCTGACTGTGACTTCCGAGCTTACTCATATGTTCCTTTCGGAATTCCGTCATGTCTAAGAATTTCTCTTCATTTTTGTACAAACATACAGCCAGCCTGTGTGCCCTGCTGGAACCAAGTACCTTAAACCTGAAGTAATAGACACCGCTGAGTGGAGCCGTGAAAACATCTGCAGGAGGAGAAACAGATGGATCAGAGTCTCTACACCATCAGAGAGAAGAACCAAACCAGACATCAGACACTGTCACTGTACTGACTGCACATTTACCTCTGATTGGACTGAATGCGTTTCCAGTGTTTGTGATCTCTTTGCTGAAAACCAGTGTGGTGTCCACACTGAAAGGCCCCAAGTGGCCATTTAAGTCTGAAGTGTTACATGTTGCTCAGCTTTTATTTGAATAAATCCTTTGAAAAATGATCTTTCTGTTTTAAGGTGTAAGTCTTACTTGCGTTCTCCTCTCTCAGTGCTTCCACACCCACTTCAGTAAAGACTACCCTCCCCTCCAAAGCTGTGGGACACACAAAACAAGTAAACAACTATCCAACCAGCTGAACGCAGAATCAGATTATTGACCAAATGAATCACTTTCATTAAAGCACCATTGAGAGTCGTGATCAGCACTAATATGAGTAAAGAGGATCGAGACCTTCCACGGGACGTTTTAGCAGCAGGGTAAGTCTCTCATACCGGCAGCACGCAAGTATCAAATGGCTTTTCATGTGGGCTTCCAATTAATTCAGATAAATTTGCATTGGGCTATCTATATTATATTAAGCTTTACTCACTCTTCAAATTGGGAGTGGATACTGAAGACCGACCACATAATCTTTATTCAACTCTTTAGTCAAGACAGCAGAAACAACACCAGAAAAGAATCAGTGTTTATATTAATGATCATTTCTGTCACTACACAACAAGCGGGAGTTCACAGTTAAAGTGTGAGCGTGCCGCTGTAGCAGGTGACACAATATGCTCCATTTTAACTAGCTTATAAAGGCCACACTCTACTCGATGGGGTGAGGAGCTCAGTCTTTCAGGAGGAGCTTAAGTAGAGCCACTACTCCTCCAGATTGAAAGGAGACAGTTGAGGTGGCTTGGACGTCTGATTCGGATGCCCCCCTGGCCACCTGCCATTGGAGGTTTACCAAGCACAGCTTACTGGGACGAGAGGTTGTTGTAGGACTTGCTGGAGGGATTATACACTATATTGCCAAAAGTGTTTGGTCATCTGCCTTCACATGCATATGAACTTGAGTGACATCCCATTCTTAATCCAAAGGAGAAAGTATCTTTGCTAGTTACCAATAGCTTAGAGAAAAGACAGTCCTGAGCTCAGATACTGCTAGAAACAAATATGTCACTGCAGACACCAAGAGAAAAACAAACAGAGTTGAACGCAGAACTCTGTGCCATTCAATGCAATAAAATAACAATAAGATACAATACCATAAACTACAATACACAGTGCAGTACAATAAAATAAGTGCAGCTTATAGTTCACTGCTCATTTAAGTGCTGTGTAAAGAGATGAGTCTTCAGTCTGCGTTTGAAGACAGCAAGAGACTCTGCTGTTCAGACAGCCAGTGGGAGTTCATTCCACCACCTGGGTGCCAGTACAGAGTAGTCAAGCCTTGAGATGACCGGAGACTGCACTAGCACCTGGGTGGCCTCTCGAGTGAGGAAGGGTCGGATCCTCCGGATGTTGTACAGTAGATATCTGCATGACCGAGTTAGGTTTGCAATGTGAGTCGAGAACGAGAACTGGCCATCCAGGGTCACACCAAGACTTCTTGCCTCTGCAAATGGAACAATCAGGGAGTTCTCGAATGAGATGGCAAGATCATGAATATCAGCTCAGTCTTGCTGGGATTGAGCTTCAGGTGGTGGGCTGCCATCCATGTAGAGATGTCAGACAAGCATGCTGAGATGAAAAGTTGGGAGCATGAAATTGTCCAAAATCTCTTGGTGCTGAAGCTTTAAGACTTCCTTTCACTGGAACTAAGGGGCCAAGCCCAACTCCTGAAAAACAACCCCACACCATGATCCCCTCTCCACCAAGCTTTACACTCGGCACAATGCAGTCAGACTACTTTACACTCAGCACAATGCAACTGCCAAACCCAGACTCGTCTATTGGATTTCCAGATGGAGAAGTGTGACTGGTCACTCTAAAGGACACATCTCCACTGCTGTAGAGTCCAGTGCCGGCGCTTTACCCCATTGCATGCAATGCTTTGCATTGTGCTTGGTGATGTAAGGCTTGGATGCAGCTGTTCGGCCATGGAAACCCATTCCATGAAGCTCTCTGCACTGTTCTTAAGCTGATCTGAAGGCCACATGAAGTTTGGAGGTCTGTAGTGATTGACTCTGCAGAAAGTCGTTGACCTCTGTGCACTATGCCCCTCAGCATCGGCTGACCCCGCTCTGTCATTTTACGTGGCCGAACACTTCGTGGCTGAGTTGCTGTTGTTCGTTCCACTTTGTTATAATCCCACTGACAGTTGACTGTGGAATATTTAGTAGTGAGGAAATTTCACGACTGGACTTGCTGCACAGGTGGCGTCCGATCACGGTACCACGCTGGAATTCACTGAGCTCCTGAGAGCGACCCATTCTTTCACTAATGTCTGTAGAAGCAGTCTGCAGGGCGAGGGGCTCGGCTTTATACACCTGTGGCCATGGAAGTGATTGGAACACCTGAATTCAATGATTTGGATGGATGAGTAAATTCTTTTGGCAATATAGTGTATTTCCAAGTTGGCCTTGGAACAGCTCAGTATCCCGCAGAGTGAGCCGGAGGAAGTTACAGCGGGCCTCTCTGTCAACAGAGACTCCCTGTTTCCTCTATTGCTATGGCGAAACCCTAGTTGAATTGTTGACATACTTTGAAGGTGCCTGTGGCCCTTTACATTGTGTGTAAATTTCATGATAAATGAACCCAGAGAAATGGGCCAAAATTACTTGGAACAAAGTCTGGATCCATTGACTTACATTGAAAATAAATGTTTTTTCCTTGTCCTGGAAAAATACCATTTTGGAGATTCCAACAACAGCGATATGTGTTTTCACGGTAATTAAGATGCGTCCTGATTCTTCAGTCATTTTCTAGTGAGCATGTGTACATTAACTATTTCCCATCTCCAACTGGACTGCAATCAGAAACACATTTATGGGAAAAAGTTTTGCTAATTTATATGCACCTATATGAAGGCTTAGTGAATATTATTTGGAGCACAAATCCAAAACTAAATTTTAGCCCATATTTTTTACATTTACACACATTTGGCAGATCTTCTTACATAGAGTCACTGTTGTATTGTATTATCTGTCTTGCCCAAGGACTCTTATTGGTATATAGGTGTGTTCAGTCTGATAGATAATCAAACCCCAGTCTTCTATGAGAAGAGCAGTAATATTGCCAACTACACTACCAAATGAATTAAAGGGCTAAAATTTCCCTGCATGTTCAGTTCAGCTTCCTCTGGAATCACTACACACACATTTTGAATATAGGGCCACTTGCTTTCAATGACAAACGTCACTTTAGGAAATAAACACAACACACTTGTGCGGTACAAAATGATACTTTATGGACATGAAGCATTTTTACCACATTTTTGTGATGCTAGAAATGGCAAGGAATGGTGAGGAACTTAAAGCAGAGAAAGTCGTAATATATTTCGAGTAAAGAAGAAAGCATCAAGCTACATAATTGTTCTGTATTCTGATCTACTTATAGTGGCTGTTTTTACCCGGTTCAATGATTTCTGGCACTTAATGTTATTTATTGTTTAATCATCTCTCCCACATTTTAAAAATGCAGGTCACATTTTATATGCACTCTGAAACGTATCAGCTACAGAAGCCAAAGGCTGTATATTGTGAAATGAAGTCTTAGAACTTCGAATGCAGAATTTGTCCTCACCAGTAAAAGCGCTTCACATAGGAAACAGCAGAAAACCACTGAAAGTGCAATGGTTGTCACTGTTGTCATAAACCTGACTTTGTTGTCTGAGCACAACATAGACATGATCTCCTTTCTGCAGCAGCAGAGTGGCTCCACCAACAGCGTATGTATACTTTCCTCTTGGGTATTTAGTCACGTCTAAAATTTTCTCATGATTTTTGTACAAACATGTAGCCAGCCTGTGAGAACTGCTGTGACCAAGTAAATTAAACCTGAAGTAATAGACGCCTCTGAGTGGAGCAGTGAAAACACCTGCAGGAGGAGAAGCAGATGGATCAGTACAGCGTCTCTACACCACCAGAGAGAAGAACCAAACCAGACCAGACATCAGACACTGTCTCTGGAGTGACTGCATTTACCTGTGACTGGACTGAATGCTTTTCCAACATCTGTGATTTTTTTGCGGAAAACCACTGTAATGTCAGAGCTGTGAGGCCCAAAATTGCCGTTTAGGCCTGAAGCATATGAGAACGCCACCTTTCGTCTTCCTGCAAACAGAGAAATGCACAGTCTCAGGGCAAATTTGATATTTTTCCATGAGAATGATTTACAATGCTGACCTGATCACTGGAAAAAGTAAATATAGCCAATAAATCTAATTGTAGAGATTGTTGTTATCTTAAATTAAGATTATGTAACTAATTTCTATATTTATTTATCTATGTTTTAAGTAATTTTATCAAGTAAAAATAATCACAATCATCTGCCAGTATAGTGAGATAATTTTACCCAATAAAATGACCTAAAACACGTAACATTGAGAAATATCTGAAAATAAGCTTGATAATCTCATAATAAGTGCACAACCATCTCAAAATGGGAAATATTAGATATGACGACTAGATTTAAGATCACTTCATTTGACACGAGGCTATTTTTCTGCAGTGCCTCTGACCTTTAAATGATTATTAGTTTACAGTGTGACTGACAGCAGCACACACGCCATATTTAAGCCTGTTTTTATTCTCCTCACTCAGTAATTATGCTTCTCCGACCTCCTTCCCTTTGAGGAAACTCCTCCTGCTCCTTCCTGGCTCCATCATTACCCTCCACCTGACAGTCCACCATGGAGTTCCAGCCAGAGGCTCTAGCACCGCATGTTCAGCTCCTCTAGTGCTTTGGCAGAGCTGGATTGTCCTTAATGAAGCTACTCTGCACATGGAGCCTGACTACACACTCAGTTTGTTATATTTACATACATTACATGTTTAGTTCTGAGATTTATTCAGATAAATGTTGCTCCGTTTTCTAATGAAGTATTTTAAAAATGATTTTTCTGTTTCATATTTAAGTCTTACTTGAATTCTCCTCTCCTGGTTCTTCAGCACTCAGTTCAGTAGAGTCCACACTCCCCTCCAGCCCTGTGACACACACAAAGAATCCAACCAACTAAACACAGAATCAGGTTTTACACCAAATGGACCACTTTATATATATATTCTAATGAGATATAAAATGGGTCATATGTTAATAAATATATAAATATATATATATATATATATTTATATATACATGTATACATATATACATATATATATTAGCATTTCAAGTTTCATAAAGATGAAATATTCGTGAACATAAATAAGTGAATGTTGGCGTTTCATAAACACAGAGTTGTGCTATTTTATCCAGTTCTGTTCTCTATAATATCTGTCATGTGAATTATAACTCAGTTCAGAAGCGGAAAAAACTAACCAACAACAACCTTAAAGCCCAGTTTAAAACATTACAAACTTTATAAACAGCATGAAACGCATGTGCAGAATTAAAATAATCTGAATTTTTCAAACAAATTTCATTCGATTTTCCAAACTTGTGGAACTGTATGACGTTCATAGATGTTCATTCAGTGTTACGGTCTGAAGCACAACAAGTCAAAGCCATTGTGAAAAAAGGTTGTTTGGGGAGCTTTCAGATCATTTGATTTACCTCTGTCTTGTTTCTTCAGCTCTTCAATCTGGCTTTGGGTGAACTCAGTCTGCTCGTCCCCCACAACCGGCTGGTCAACAGCTCTATAGAGATGAACAGAAGACAAGCAGAGCAAAAGCAGAACCACGCTGACCCTCATCCTGAGATGTTTTGGTTGAGATGTGTGTAGAGTGGAGGAGCTCGGATGAAAATGGGGTGAATGTAAAAGGCAATGATCTTCTGATTCTTATATAGTGGAACATGCACAGATGAGCCCACCCCCCACCCCCCCACCCCCCACACATACACACACACATACATACATACATCAAAATGCAGAAGTAGGTCTTCACACTTGCAAAAAGATCACAGAAGCCGATCTCTGTGAAAGTCCTTTTGAGCCTAGAACTGACATAGCTAACAAAAGGCCGGCCTGTTGAATAAACACAGTCAGAGAGTAATATTTAAACAATGTATTCAACCAGTGATTAATTTACTTCATCAGTAAAATGCTTTCTTCATATGATTACTGTTGGTGGTGATGGTGGTTGAGAAACAGAAAACTGTTTATTTTTTTTTCCTGATGAACTTTTTGTTGCATTTTACAGCAAGCATGGGGAAATGTAAAGGAGTGCGGGAAGGCAGGACTGTCGCATGCATTTTTTGGAATACAAACATCAACAATAAAACAAACACAATACATAAACAAGTACACAAACAACATTACCTGATTTAATTCAACACTCAAAATCTTGAACACACACACACACACACACACATCTTCTAAGCCTCCTCTCCTTCTGGGTCACAGGAGGTGCTGGAGCCTATCCCAGTGGTCATCAGGAGGAAGGCTAAAAATCTTGAATGTACTCATATAAATTCTTCAGTTTGTCCAGTTATTTTTGACTGTTGCCTTTCTATCTGGAATTTCATAACTACAAGCTGAGGGGTGGGGGTGGTGGGGTGGTCCAAAGAGGTAAGACAGTTTTTGTAGCTGTAAAACCTGCCATCACCATCCTTCGCTGAATTGAAGAAAACTAAAGAGGTAAGTCATCACTTAAAAGACATAAATATGATGACAGTGGAATACTGAGATCAAGTATTTCACACAAGATATCTACTGTAGAGGTCCACATATCTGCTAGATTCCCAGAACATATGCACATGCTGCCCACAGGACAGTATTGGCTGGATATTTTTGGTTGGTGGACTATTCTCAGTCCAGCAGTGACACTGAGGTGTTTAAAAGCTCCAGCAGCGCTGCAGACCATCAGCAAAGCTGTTTATATCGGCTAGTTACAGCCAGCTTTTTATGGACACTGGCAGTTTGAAAATATTAAAACTACCCAATTGTTTCCTACAGATTTTTACCCAAATTTGAAAAAAGAAATCAAATGGTGACTGAAACCATGGCAATGTAAATTCCCCTACATGCTTATAATGGAAGGCCTGATGTAAAAAAAACAAAGGCAAAGGCAAATGGACTAATCAAGTCCAGGATTACTGCATTGATGTGATAGTTTTTGCCAGATTTTCATAACTCTAAATAAATAAATAAAAATCCAAGGCTCCAGAGGAAGAGCTGGACATCATCGTTACCAGCAGTCCTAGAGACCTTGAGACCAAGTGGTTTGGCCCCACACAAACCAACAGGTTTCATACCTATTGAGTTAATGACAGGCAGGGCAGTGAGATCAGTATTGGGTTCAGCAAATATCGAAGTTAGTACAGGGTTATTCATGAGGAACTGAGACAATAAGATTCTGAGTTACTCTATATATTACCATATATGGAAACACGCAGATCACAGTACATACGCTGCAAGTGAAGGAACTGAGTTAGGCAATATTGAAATTGCCTAAGTGGAAAAAATAAAGATTTATCTGAACATCACTTGTTACTTTTCTCACACTGATGGTGTCTGACGAAGGTATACACTTCAACTTAAACCCTTGTCAATTATTGTCAATTAGATAGGAATGGTGTGTCTTAATTTAGCCTAAGAAACATTTTCAGCTTTCTCTTAGGCCAGAGACATGTAAGTAATTCATACTATGCACCTGATCAATGTATGTGAACCTTTGCTTTCAGTATCTGGTGTTACACCTGGTAACTGTTGATTAGTCCAGCACATCGGCTTGGTGAAGTTTTATTTCATTCCTCCGTACAAAAGCTGTCATGACTTATAGCAAAATGGGCCCAAACCATGATACTACCATCACTGTGTTTCACAGATGGTATAAGGTTTTTATGCTGGAATTCAGTGTTTTCCTTTCTCCAAGCATAATGCCTGTCATTTAAACTAAAAAGACCTATTTAATAATATTTTTTGTCTCATTTGTTTCATTGGGTTCTCTTAATCTACTTCTAGGACTGTGATAGGAAAATGTGATCAGGTTTTAGATGAAATGTATGTAGAAATATAGAAAATTCTAAAGGGTCCACAAACTTTCAAGTACCACTGCGTACAATCAAACCATGTCCAAATTCTTTGCAGAAATATATGCTTCAGGGTCTTAGTAGTTACAAGTTAACAACAAAACTTTGAATTGAAGTCCCTGTAGTTACTGAATACTACATAATAACCCTTAGTGTGTAATAGGCTTGGATTTTTAAGGGGTTAAATGGTCAGGAACGATGGCCAAACTCTCTAATTGTGTTGGTGGAGCAACGTCTGACACTGCCAACACATTCGGTACAGAAGCTCAAACATGGTTTCACATATCAGTTGTTGAAGTGTGAAATGTGAAATGAAGTGTCAAAAAACATTCTCACCACTTTATAATAACATTATACATATTTAAGGGTTAACAATGAAGGGCAGAGTTTGACTGGGTCAGTAAAAAAGCATGTTTTTGGTCATACTATCTGTTAGAGGGCACTTTCAAACATCTTTTTAACATTCAGCATCGTTTTTCAGTTTTGTGAAATTGCTGAAATATGTTGCCTAGAAGCAACATTGTGCAACATTGTGTGTGGGATGGATTTAGCCAGTCACAAGCCAGTTCTCATATGCCAGATCCATATCATTTTGTCTTATTGTTGCAAAATGTTGCCTCAAGGCAACATTTCCCAAAAGGACCCCTGTACACCTTATTATTTTAAAAAATGATTTGAATTCAATAAGGTTAATTTTATGCAAGAAACGTGGGTAACACTTTATTTGGATGGTCCACTGTAGATGCTTTGTGAATACTCAGCATGTCTTTAAGTAACATTCATCTAAATAACTATTAAATAAAACTGAACTTACATTTCCATTTACAGCATTTAGCAGTTACCAATAGGTTAGAGAGAAAGACAGTCCTGAGCTCAAGTACTGCTAGAAGTGAAAGTCACTAGATACCCAGAAAAAAGGAACAGAGTTGAACACAGAACTCTGTGCCGTACAATGCAATACAACACAGTAAACTACAATACACGATGCATTCAACAATAAAGTAAACTACAATACCAAATGCAATACAATGTAATATAATATATAAGTGCAGCACAATATATTGCAAACAATACTTAATTCAATGCTCATTTAAGTGCTGTGTAAAGAGATATGTCTTCAGTCTGCGTTTGAAGACAGCAAGAGACTCTGCTGTACAGACAGCCAGCGGGAGTTCGTTCCACCACCTGGGCGCCAGTACAGAGAAGATTCTCGACGCTTGTGTTCCATGCACCTTGAAGGATGGCAGGTCAAGCCAAGCTGTATTCAAAGCTCGAAGGGCTCGTGGTGCAGTTCAAGATTTCACCATTGCCATCAAGTCGGTAGGGTCTGGTCCATTTTTGGCTTTGTAAGCCAGCATTAGGGTTTTAAATCTGATGCAGCTACAGGAAGCCAATGAAGGGAGCGCAACAGTGGGGTGATATGGCTGAACTTGGGGAGATTGAAGATGAGCCGTGCTGCCGCATTCTGGATGAGTTGCAGAGGCTTGATGGTCTGCATGGGAAGACCAGCCTTGAGCGAGTTGCAGTAGTCAAGCCTTGAGATGACAAGAGACTGCACTAGCACCTGGGTGGCCTCTCGGTTGAGGAAGGGTCGGATCCTATGGATGTTGTACAGGAGATATCTGCATGACCGAGTTAGGTTTGCAATGTGAGTCGAGAACGATAACTGGCCATCCAGAGGCACACCAAGAATCAGAGTTCTCGAATGAGATGGCAAGATCATGATGAGGACCTGTAGCTGCAGGGATGAATATCAGCTCAGTCTTGCTAGAATTGAGTTCCAGGTGGTGAGCTGCCATCCATGAAGAGATGTCAGACAGACATGCCGAGATGTGACTGGAAACCTGTGTGTCAGAGGGTGAGAAAGAAAACATTAGTTAAGTATCATCAGCATAACGATGATGAGAGAAGCCATGAGAAGATATTACATCACCAAGAGAGTTGGTGTAAAGAGAAAAGAGGACCGAGCACTGAGCCTTGTGGGACACCAGTGGAGAGCCTGCATGGAGAGGATGTGAAACCTCTCCATGTTACCTGATACGAGCAATCCTCCAGATAGGACTTGAACCACTTCCATGCATAGCCAGTGATTCCAAGGTTAGTGAGGATGTCCAGAAGGATCGTATGGTTGATTGTTTCAAAAGTTGCTGAGAGATCAAGAAAGATCAGGACAGATGACAGTTTGGCTGATCTTGCTGATTGGAGCTTCTCGGTCACTGCTATAAGGTTGTTTCTGTTGAGTGCACTGGTTTGAAGCCAGACTGGTTGGGGTCCTGGAGGTGATTCTGTGTGAGAAAGAGAGAAAGTTGATTATAGACTTTTTGAAAGGAAAGAAAGAAGTGATACCGGTCTGTAGTTGTTGACATCAGAGCTGTCAAGCATGGGTTTCTTCAAGATGGGAAGTACTCTTGCAGTCTTGAAAGTTGATGGAACTTCTCCTGATGCCAAGGACTTGTTGATGAGAAAAGTGATTGACTGATGCAGATGGGATGGGCCAATGCAGATGGGATAGGATCCAGTGGGTCGGTGGTTGATGTGGGTCCAATTGAGCTTTTACAGATGAGTCTCAGTCTGGATGCGTTTGTGAAGGAAGTGCTGGATTCCAGAAAAGAGCCAAAGATTCATGTTCATGCTGGAGAATTTTGAAGGGTTTGGAGGACAAGATGATGCACCTCCATCTCAAAATCCACGTTACCAGCATAGTTACATAGTTACTGATACTTTAACACTTGTTTTGAGAAGCTGAAAGATTCTGCAGATTTGCAGAAAAGAACGGTATTGGAACCAGTAGGGGGCAGTGTTACACCACCATATCTGAGTTGTCACTGCTGTTATAAATCTGACTGTGACTTCCGAGCTTACTCATATGTTCCTTTCGGGAATTCCGTCATGTCTAAGAATTTCTCTTCATTTTTGTACAAATATACAGCCAGCCTGTGTGACCTGCTGGAACCAAGTACCTTAAACCTGAAGTAATAGACACCTCTGAGTGGAGCCGTGAAAACATCTGCAGGAGGAGAAACAGATGGATCAGAGTCTCTACACCACCAGAGAGAAGAACCAAACCAGACATCAGACACTGTCACTGTACTGACTGCACATTTACCTCTGATTGGACTGAATGCGTTTCCAGTGTTTGTGATCTCTTTGCTGAAAACCAGTGTGGTGTCCACACTGAAAGGCCCCAGGTGGCCATTTAAGTCTGAAGTGAATGAGAACGCCACCTTTGGTCTGTCTGCATGATTTGTCTGTTTTGATGTGTTGAATTTTACATGTTGCTCAGCTTTTTTATTAATAAAGCCTTTGAAAAATGATCTTTCTGTTTTAAGGTGTAAGTCTTACTTGCGTTCTCCTCTCTCAGTGCTTCCACACCCACTTCAGTAAAGACTACCCTCCCCTCCAAAGCTGTGGGACACACAAAACAAGTAAACAACTATCCAACCAGCTGAACGCAGAATCAGATTATTGACCAAATGAATCACTTTCATTAAAGCACCATTGAGAGTCGTGATCAGCACTAATACGAGTAAAGAGGGTCGAGACTTTCCACGGGACGTTTTAGCAGCAGGGTAAGACTCTCGTACCGGCAGCAAGCAAGTATCAAGTGGCTTTTCATGTGGGCTTCCAATTAATTCAGATAAATTTGCATTGGGCTATCTATATTATATTAAGCTTTACTCACTCTTCAAATTGGGAGTGGAGACTGAAGACCGACCACATAATCTTTATTCAACTCTTTAGTCAAGACAGCAGAAACAACACCAGAAAAGAATCAGTGTTTATATTAATGAACATTTCTGTCACTACACAACAAGCGGGAGTTCACAGTTAAAGTGTGAGCGTGCCGCTGTAGCAGGTGACACAATATGCTCCATTTTAACTAGCTTATAAAGGCCACACTCTACTCGATGGGATGAGGAGCTCAGTCTTTCAGGAGGAGCTTAAGTAGAGCCACTACTCCTCCAGATTGAAAGGACGGTGTTTGGACGTCTGATTCGGATGCCCCCCTGGCCACCTGCCATTGGAGGTTTACCAAGCACAGCTTACTGGGACGAGAGGTCGTTGTCCGACTTGCTGGAGGGATTATACACTATATTGCCAAAAGTGTTTGGTCATCTGGTTTCACACGCATATGAACTTGAGTGACATCCCATTCTTAATCCAAGGGGTTTAATATGATGTCGGCCCACCCTTTGCAGCTATAACAGCTTCCACTCTTCCAGAAAGGCTTTCCACAAGGGTTAGGAGTGTGTTTATGGGAATGTTTGACCGTTCTTCCAGAAGCACATTTGTGAGGTCAGACACTGATGTTGGACGAGAAGGCCTGGCTCACAGTCTCTGCTCTAATTCATCCCAAAGGGGTTCTATTGAGTTGAGGTCCATCCCCAAACTGTTCCCACAAACATTTTACATTTACAGCATTTAGCAGACACTCTTATCCAGAGCGACTTACAAGAAGTGCTTTGTCAATCTAGAGAAAGTATCTTTGCTAGTTACCAATAACTTAGAGAAAAGACAGTCCTGAGCTCAGATACTGCTAGAAACAAATATGTCACTGCAGACACCAAGAGAAAAAGAAACAGAGTTGAACGCAGAACTCTGTGCCATTCAATGCAATACAATAACAATAAGATACAATACAATAAACTACAATACAGAGTGCAGTACAATAAAATAAGTTTATAGTTCACTGCTCATTTAAGTGCTGTGTAAAGAGATGAGTCTTCAGTCTGCGTTTGAAGACAGCAAGAGACTCTGCTGTTCAGACAGCCAGTGGGAGTTCATTCCACCACCTGGGTGCCAGTACAGAGAACATTCTCGATGATTGTCTTCCATGCACCTTGAAGGATGGCGGGTCAAGCTGAGCTGTACTCGAAGCTCGTGGTACAGTTCGAGATTTCACCATTGCCATCAAATCAGTAGGGGCTGGTCCATTTTTGACTTTGTAAGCGAGCATTAGGGTTTTAAATCTGATGTGCGCATCTACAGGAAGCCAGTGAAGGGAGCGCAGCAGTGGGGTGACGTGGCTGACCTTGGGTAGATTGAAGACGAGTCGTGCTGCCGCATTCTGGATGATTTGCAGAGGCTTGATGGTCTGCATGGGAAGACCGGCCAAGAGTGAGTTGCAGTAGTCAAGCCTTGAGATGACCAGAGACTGCACTAGCACCTGGGTGGCCTCTCGAGTGATGAAGGGTCGGATCCTCCGGATGTTGTACAGTAGATATTTGTATGACCGAGTTAGGTTTGCAATGTGAGACGAGAACGAGAACTGGCCATCCAGGGTCACACCAAGACTTCTTGCCTCTGCAAATGGAACAATCAGGGAGTTCTCGAATGAGATGGCAAGATCATGAGGACCTGTAGTCGCAGGCATGAATATCAGCTCAGTCTTGCTGGGATTGAGCTTCAGGTGGTGGGCTGCCATCCATGTAGAGATGTCAGACAGGCATGCCGAGATGAAAAGTTGGGAGCATGAAATTGTCCAAAATCTCTTGGTGCTGAAGCTTTAAGACTTCCTTTCACTGGAACTAAGGGGCCAAGCCCAACTCCTGAAAAACAACCCCACACCATGATCCCCTCTCCACCAAGCTTTACACTCGGCACAATGCAGTCAGACAACTTTACACTCAGCACAATGCAACTGACAAACCCAGACTCGTATATTGGATTTCCAGATGGAGAAGCGTGACTGGTCACTCTAAAGGACACATCTCCACTGCTGTAGAGTCCAGTGGTGGCGCTTTTACTTGGCCGAACACTTCATGGCTGAGTTGCTGTTGTTCGCTTCCACTTTGTTATAATCCCACTGACAGTTGACTGTGGAATATTTAGTAGTGAGGAAATTTCACGACTGGACTTGCTGCACAGGTGGCGTCCGATCACGGTACCACGCTGGAATTCACTGAGCTCCTGAGAGCGACCCATTCTTTCACTAATGTCTGTAGAAGCAGTCTGCAGGCCTAGGGGCTCAGCTTAATACACCTGTGGCCATGGAAGTGACTGGAACACCTGAATTCAATGATTTGGATGGATGCGTAAATTCTTTTGGCAATATAGTGTATTTCCAAGTTGGCCTTGGGACAGCTCAGTATCCCGCAGAGTGAGCCAGAGGAAGTTATAGCGGGCCTCTCTGTCAACAGAGACTGCCTGTTTCCTCTATTGCTATGGCGACACCCTAGTTTAATTCACATAATTTGAAGGTGCCTGTGGCCCTTTACATTGTGTGTAAATTTCATGATAAATGAACCCAGAGAAATGGGCCAAAATTACTTGGAAGAAAGTCTGGATCCATTGACTTACATTGAAAATAAATGTTTTTTCCTTGTCCTGGAAAAATACCATTTTGGAGATTCCAAAAACAGCGATATGTGTTTTCACGGTAATTAAGATGCGTCCTGATTCTTCAGTCATTTTCTAGTGAGCATGTGTACATTAACAATTTCCCATCTCCAACTGGACTGCAATCAGAAACACATTCATGGGAAAAAGTTGTGCTAATTTTTATGCACCTATATGAAGGCTTAGTGAATATTATTTGGAGCACGAATCCAAAACTAAATTTTAGCCCATATTTTTTACATTTACACACATTTGGCAGATCTTCTTACATAGAGTCACTGTTGTATTGTATTATCTGTCTTGCCCCAGGACTCTTATTGGTATATAGGTGTGTTCAGTCTGATAGATAATCAAACCCCAGTCTTCTATGAGAAGAGCAGTAATATTGCCAACTACAGTACCAAATGAATAAAAGGGCTAAAATTTCCCTGCATGTTCAGTTAAGCTTCCTCTGGAATCACTACACACACATTTTGATCATAGGGCCACTTGCTTTCAATGACAAACGTCACTTCAGGAAATAAACACAACACACTTGTGCGGTACAAAATGATACTTTATGGACATAAAGCATTTTTACCACATTTTTGTGATGCTAGAAATGGCAAGGAATGGTGAGGAACTTAAAGCAGAGAAAGTCGTAATATATTTCGAGTAAAGAAGAAAGCATCAAGCTACATAATTGTTCTGTATTCTGATCTACTTATAGTGGCTGTTTTTACCCGGTTCAATGATTTCTGGCACTTAATGTTATTTATTGTTTAATAATCTCTCCCACATTTTAAAAATGCAGGTCACATTTTATATGCACTCTGAAACGTATCAGCTACAGAAGCCAAAGGCTGTATATTGTGAAATGAAGTCTTAGAACTTCGAATGCACAATTTGTCCTCACCAGTAAAAGCACTTCACATAGAAAACAGCAGAAAACCACTGAAAGTGCAATGGTTTCCATTGTCGTCATGAATCTGACTTCGTCTTTTGAGCTTAACATAGACATGATCTCCTTTCCGCAGCAGCAGAGTGGCTCCACCAACAACATACTTATACCATCCTCTTGGGGACTTGGTCACGTCTAAGATTTTCTCATGATTTTTGTACAAACATGCAGCCAAGCTGTAAAAAAAACTGGAACCATGTAAATTAAACCTGAAGTAATAGACGCCTCTGCGTGGAGCAGTGAAAACACCTGCAGGAGGAGAAGCAGATGGATCAGTACAGCATCTCTACACCACCAGAGAGAAGAACCAAACCAGACCAGACATCAGACACTGTCTCTGGAGTGACTGCATTTACCTGTGACTGAATTGAATGCGTTTCCCACATCTGTGATTTTTTTGTGGAAAGGCACTATAACGTTAGAGTTGCAAGGCCCAAGACTTCCTTTTAGGCCTGAAGCATATGAGAACGCCACCTTTCGTCTTCCTGCAAACGGAGAAATGCACAGTCTCAGGGCAAATTTGATATTTTTCCATGAGAATGATTTACAATGCTGACCTGATCACTGGAAAAAGTAAATATAGTCAAGAAATCTAATTGTAGAGATTGTTGTAAGCTTAATTTAAGATTATGTAACTAATTTCTAGACAATTTTTACTTGTTTTAAGTAATTTTATCAAGTAAAAATAATCACAATCATCTGCCAGTATAGTGAGATAATTTTACCCAATAAAATGACCTAAAACACGTAACATTGAGAAATATCTGAAAATAAGCTTGATAATCTCATAATAAGTGCACAACCATGTCAAAATGGGAAATATTAGATATGACGACTAGATTTAAGATCACTTCATTTGACACGAGGCTATTTTTCTGCAGTGCCTCTGACTTTTAAATGATTATTAGTTTACAGTGTGACTGACAGCAGCACACACGCCATATTTAAGCCTGTTTTTATTCTCCTCACTCAGTAATTATGCTTCTCCGATCCCCTTCCCTTTGAGGAAACTCCTCCTGCTCCTTCCTGGCTCCATCATTACCCTCCACCTGACAGTCCACCATGGAGTTCCAGCCAGAGGCTCTAGCACCGCATGTTCTGCTCCTCTAGTGCTTTGGCAGAGCTGGATTGTCCTTAATGAAGCTACTCTGCACATGGAGCCTGACTACACACTCAGTTTGTTATATTTACATACATTACATGTTTAGTTCTGAAATTTATTCAGATAAATGTTGCTCAGTTTTCTAATGAAGTATTTTAAAAATGATTTTTCTGTTTCATATTTAAATCTTACTTGAATTCTCCTCTCCTGGTTCTTCAGCACTCAGTTCAGTAGAGTCCACACTCCCCTCCAGCCCTGTGACACACACAAAGAATCCACCCAACTAAACACAGAATCAGGTTTTACACCAAACGGACCACTTTATATATATTCTAATGAGATATAAAATGGGTCATATGTTAAAATATATATATATTTTAGCATTTCAAGTTTCATAAAGATGAAAGATTTGTGAACATAAATAAGTGAATGTTGGTGTTTAATAAACACAGTTGTGCTATTTTTTCCAGTTCTGTTCTCTTTAATATCTGTCAAGTGAATTATAACTCAGTTCAGAAGCGGAAAAAACTAACCAACAACCTTAAAGCCCAGTTTAAAACATTACAAACTTTATAAACAGCATGAAACAATGTGGAACAACGAGCAACGAAGTGCAGAATAAAATTATCTGAATTTTTCAAACAAATTTCATTCGATTTTTTTAAACTTGTGGAACTGTATGACCTTCATAGATGTTCATTCAGTGCTACGGTCTGAAGCAAAACAAGTCAAAGCCATTGTGATAAAAGGTTGTTTGGGGAGCTTTCAGATCATTTGATTTACCTGCGTATTGTTTCTTCAGCTCTTCAATCTGGCTTTGGGTGAACTCAGTCTGCTCGTCCCCCACAACCAGCTGGTCAACAGCTCTATGGAGATGAACAGAAGACAAGCAGAGCAAAAGCAGAACCACGCTGACCCTCATTCTGAGATGTTTTGTTTGAGATGTGTGTAGAGTGGAGGAGCTCGGATGGAAATGGGGTGAATGTAAAAGGCAATGAGCTTCTGATTCTTATATAGTGGAACATGCACAGATGCTCCCCTCCAACCCCGCACACACACACATACTACAAGAAAATGCAGAAGTAGGTCTTCACACTTGCAAAAAGATCACAGAAGCCGATCTCTGTGACTCTGTGGCATCACGCCTCCATAAGTTGTTTAAAAAAAAAAAAAAGACTGACTGAGAGGCAAACTGTGAAATTTCCAAAGAGTTAAGAGTTAAGTTAAGTTTTGGTAGCTGTAAAACCTGCCATCACCATCCTTCGCTGAATTGAAGAAAACTAAATAGCTAAGTCATCACTTAAAAGACATAAATATGATGACAGTGGAATACTGAGATCAAGTATTTTACACGAGATATCTACTGTAGAGGTCCACATATCTGCTAGATTCCCAGAACATATGCACATGCTGCCCACAGGACAGTATTGGCTGGATATTTTTGGTTGGTGGACTATTCTCAGTCCAGCAGTGACACTGAGGTGTTTAAAAGCTCCAGCAGTGCAGGTGTTTAAAAGCTCCATCAGCAAAGCTGTTTATATCGGCTAGTTACAGCCAGCTTCTTTTGGACACTGGCAGTTTGAAAATATTAAAACTACCCAATTGTTTCCTTACCCAAATTTGAAAAAAGAAATCAAATGGTGACTGAAACCATGGCAATGTAAATTCCCCTACATGCTTATAATGGAAGGCCTGATGTAAAAAAAAAACAAAGGCAAAGGCAAATGGACTAATCAAGTCTAGGATTACTGCATTGATGTGATAAAGTTATGACTGGTATGTCAGAAGAAAATCTGGCAAAAAATAAATAAATAAAAATCCAAGGCTCCAGAGCAAGAGCTGGACATCATTGTTACCAACAGTCCTAGAGACCTTGAGACCAAGTGGTTTGGCCCCACACAAACCAACAGGTTTCATACCTATTGAGTTAATGACAGGCAGGGCAGTGAGATCGGTATTGGGTTCAGCAAATATCGAAGTTAGTACAGGGTTATTCATGAGGAACTGAGACCATAAGATTCTGAGTTACTCTATATATTACCATATATGGAAACACGCAGATTGCAGTACATACGCTGCAAGTGAAGGAACTGAGTTAGGCAATATTAAAATTGCCTAAGTGGAAAAAGTTCAGATAAAAATTTATCACTTGTTACTTTTCTCACATTGATGGTGTCTGACGAAGGCATACACTCCAACTTAAACCCTTAACATGTAAATGATCCAATTCTGAGCAGGTCCAGCCTGATGATGATCTTCATGGACCCTCTTCAAACGGCGTACCTCAGGAAAATTGAGAGAGAACAACGGAAAACTGTTCTGATACTGTCTTATGACCTTCGTGTTGACTTTAATGATGGTTGTAGTCATTGTTGTGTTGTGTTGATGTGTTGGGACTCTCCAGTTGTCATACGCAGTATCAGTCCTGCTAATGCAAACAAAACAACTGAACGTTTTCCTTGACCAAGACCTTTCATTGTGCAATAATGCATTAAATGAATTTTTGATGCTGAAATTAATTGTTACACAAACAATACTTAATGAGAAGGTTAAAACTCAATTAGTCATAACATTTGATTTTCGTCATGAATCTGAAAATTGTCAATTAGATAGGAATTGTGTGTCTTAATTTAGCCTAAGAAACATTTTCAGTTTTCTCTTAGGCCAGAGACATGTAAGTAATTCATACTATGCACCCGATCAGTGAGCATTGTTGATATGTAGACATAAATCCGGCACTGATAACATTTGGTATACTTATATTGCAGATGGACGATATGAGGCTGTCACTTGTATTACTATGCACAGTGGGGCTTGAAAGTATGTGGACCCTTCAGAATTTTCTACAGTTCTGCATTTGACCTAAGTCTTAATAATAGATAAAGAGATCCAAATTAAACTAAATAAGATAAAAATATTAGAGTTAATCATTTATTTGTTAAGAAAAGTGACCCAATTTTAATATCTGGGGGTGGGAATCGTATGTGAACCTTTGCTTTCAGTATCTGGTGTTACACCTGGTAACTGTTGATTAGTCCAGCACATCGGCTTGGTGAAGTTTTATTTCATTCCTGCGTACAAAAGCTGTCCTGACGTATAGCAAAATGGGCCCAAACCATGATACTACCATCACCGTTTTTCACAGATGGTATAAGGTTTTTATGCTGGAATTCAGTGTTTTCCTTTCTCCAAGCATATCACCTGTCATTTAAACTAAAAAGACCTATTTAATAATAGTTTTTGTCTCATATGTTTCATTTGGTTCTCTTAATCTACTTCTAGGACTGTGATAGGAAAATCTGATCAGGTTTTAGATTAAATTTATGTAGAAATATAGAAAATTCTAAAGGGTCAACAAACTTTCAAGTACCACTGCATACAATCAAACCATGTCCAAATTCTTTGCAGAAATATATGCTTCAGGGTCTGAGTAGTTACAAGTTAACAACAAAACTTTAAATTGAAGTCCCTGTAGTTACTGAATACTACATAATAACCCTTAGTGTGTAATAGGCTTGGGCTTTTAAGGGGTTAAGTGGTCAGCAACAATGGCCAAACTTTCTAATTGTGTTGGTGAAGCAACGTCTGACACTGCAAACACCTTCTGTACAGAAGCTGATGCATAGTTTCACATATCAGTTGTTGAAGTGCGAAATTGCAATAAAAAGAAGGGGCAGTGTGGTAGATGTTGAAACTGTGGACGTACTCCATGTTTTACAGTTCAGCGTAACTTAACATCAAGAAATGGACTCCTTGAGAAAGTAAATGTCCTCGAGAAGAAGTAGTGAAAGGATATACTAAGCCCTATATTTCTGACCTTAACACAGCATAGTGACCAATTTAAACGTCCTTCTGTGCCACCAGTGACCTCTGTCACACACTCATTTTCATAGTTTGATACATTTGGGTCTTATCAGCTGTCTGATACGTCCATTAACCCTCTACTGCACAATATTGCCTCAGGGCAACAAACATTCTCATCACTTTATAATAACATTATACATATTTAAGGACACTGACAGGGTTAACAATGAAGGGCAGAGTTTGACTGGGTCAGTAAAAAAGTATGTTTTTGGTCATACTATCTGTTAGAGGGCACTTTCAAACATCTCTAACATTCAGCATCGTTCTTCAGTTTTGTGAAATAGCTGAAATATGTTGCCTAGAAGCAACATTGTGCAACATTGTGTGGGATAGATTTAGCCAGTCACAAGCCAGTTCTCATAAGCTAGATCTATATCATTTTGTCTTATTGTTGCAAAATGTTGCCTCAAGGCTACATTTCCCAAAAGGACCCCTGTACACCTTATTATTTGAAAAAATGATTTGAATTCAATAAGGTTAATTTTATGCAAGAAAAGTGGGTAACACTTTATTTGGATTGTCCACTGTAGATGCTTTGTGAATGCTCAGCATGTCTTTAAGTAACATTCATCTAAATAACTATTAAATGAAACTGAACTTACATTTCCATCCTCTTATCCAAAGCGACTTACAAGAAGTTCTTTGTCTATCTAGAGAAAGTATCTTTGGTAGTTACCAATAGGTTAGAGAAAAAGACAGTCCTGAGCTCAAGTACTGCTAGAAGTGAAAGTCACTAGATACCCAGAAAAAAGGAACAGAGTTGAACACAGAACTCTGTGCCATACAATGTAATACAACACAGTAAACTACAATACGCGATGCATTCAACAATAAAGTAAACTACAATACCAAATGCAATACAATGTAATATAATATATAAGTGCAGCACAATATATTGCAAACAATACTTAATTCAATGCTGATTTAAGTGCTGTGTAAAGAGATATGTCTTCAGTCTGCGTTTGAAGACAGCAAGAGACTCTGCTGTACAGACAGCCAGCCGGGAGTTCGTTCCACCACTTGGGTGCCAGTACGGAGAACATTATTGATGCTTGTGTTCCATGCACCTTGAAGGGGATGAATATCAGCTCAGTCTTGCTAGAAATGAGCTCCAGGTGCTGAGCTGCCATCCATGAATAGATGTCAGACAGACATGCCGAGATGTGACTGGAAACCTGTGTGTCAGAGGGTGAGAAAGAAAACATTAGTTAAGTATCATCAGCATAACGGTGATAAGAGAAGCCATGAGAAGATATTACATCACCAAGAAAGTTAGTGTAAAGAGAAAAGAGGACAGAGCACTGAGCCTTGTAGGACACCAGTGGAGAGCCTGGATGGAGAGGATGTGAACCCTCTCCATGTTACCTGATACGAGCAATCCTCCAGATAGGACTTGAACCACTTCCATGCATAGCCAGTGATTCCAAGGTTAGTGAGGATGTCCAGAAGGATCCGATTCAGATTCAGATTCAGATTCAGATTCCTTCATTGATCCCAGGGGGAAATTGCAGTTGTTACAGTTGCAGCCATTTATGTAAAAATAAACACTTTACTAATAATTTAAAACAATATATAGAATTTACAGTATGTATAATTTAAAACAATGTATAGAATTTACAGTATGTATAATTTAAAACGATATATAGAATTTACCGTATGTATGTGCACCAGATTTAAGTACTCTACACACACAATTGTTGTTATTGCACATATGAACAGTTTTTTGAGTCACACACTGAGGGAGGAGTTATGGAGTTTGATGGCCACTGGTAAGAATGACTTCCTGTGGCGCTCTGTGGTGCATTTTGGTATGATGAGTCTTGAGCTGAAAATCATATGGTTGACTGTGTCAAAAGCTGCTGAGAGATCAAGAAGGATCAGGACAGATGACAGTTTTGCTTATCTTGCTGATTGGAGCTTCTCTGTCACTGCTATAAGGTTGTTTCTGTTGAGTGCACTGGTTTGAAGCCAGACTGGTTGGGGTCCTGGAGCTGGTTCTGTGTGAGAAAGAGAGAAAGTTGATTATAGACTGCACGTTCAAGAATTTTTGAAAGGAGAGAAAGAAGTGATACTGGTCTGTAGTTGTTGACATCAGGTTGACAAGCATGGGTTTCATCAAGATGGGAAGTACTCTTGCAGTCTTGAAAGTTGATGGAACTTCTCCTGATGCCAAGGACTTGTTGATGAGAAAAGGGATGAAGGGCAGTAGGTCCTTGGAGATTGACTGATGCAGATGGGATGGGCCAATGCAGATGGGATAGGATCCAGTGGGTCGGTGGTTGACTTACTGGATTTGATCAGTTGAAGGACAGCATCTGTGGAAAAAGAATAAAAACAGTTTGAGGGATTGAGAATGAGAGGAGGCGGTCTAGTGGAAGGAGTGGGGACAGAGGGAAAAGACTGGCGGATTCTATCGACCTTCTCCTCACCCTCCTCAGTGGTGAGAGAACAGGGTGGAGGGGGAGAAGGAGGCTTAAGAAGAGAGGAGAAAATGTTGAAGAGCTTGTGTTGATCAGGTGCTGATGCTTCCAGTTTCCCTCCATAGAAAGATGGAGCAGCAGTAACTTCGAGTGAGAACTTTGAAAGGAGAGATTGGTAGGAGTGAAGATCCGAGTCGAGCTGGGATTTCCTCCACCTTCTCTCAGCCTTCCTTAGTTCTTGTCGGTTGCTGCGCAGGACACCCATCAGCCAGGGGGCAGCTGAGGAAGATCTTGCTGGCCTGGAGGAGAGAGGACACAGAAGGTTAATTGCAGATAAGAGTGAAGAAAGGAAAGCATCTGTAGCCTTGTTCAGTGAGAGAGAGGAAAATGAGTCAGGATGGGGAAGGGTGATCAGGATAGTTGAGGTGAAAGATGAGGAAGGAGTGGAGTGCAAGTTGCATCGAAAAGAGGAGCACAAAAGGGTGGAATGGACAGGAGTAACAGGGAGGGCGAGTGAGAAAGATAGGAAGTGTAGATCAGAGCAATGCATGGGAGTTACTGTCACATCCAGCGCGGAAGTAGGTCTGGTGAATGTCAGGTCCAAAGCGTTGCCTGCTCTGTGCATCAGAGGAGTCTGGTTGAGAGCGGGATCGAAGGATGAAAGCAGTGGTAACAGGCAGGATGACGTCACCCAAGAGTATGAGTGAGGTTTCATCGATGGAGAAGAGACTCAGTAGAGTGTCTAACTCATCAATGAAGTAGCCTAAAGGAGAGGGAGGATGATAAAGAACAATGATGTGAAGTTTAGTAGGGAAAGATACAGTGACTGCATGGTACTCAAAAGAGGAAATTGAAAGATGAGAAAAAGCAAGTTAGTATGAAAGATCTTATGAAATCTATCGCTAACCCTAAACCTGACCCTAACCTTAACCTCAAGGCGAAACCTACTCCTTACTCTAACCCCAACCATAACCATACTGTTGATGATAACCAACTGAAAATAACAAGAAAGTTTGTTAGTGATTTAGGTATCTGTAGAGCATCTATGGGGGACCATCCAAATAAACTGTGACCAAAAAGTGAATCGGAGATTATATACTGCGAATTAACTGGTGTGTTGTTGATGTGTTACTGATACTCGGTTAAAAGTTTGTTGATCATCTAGAAAGACCCCTCCAAATCAGTTTTGCTAATTTGTCTACCTCAAATATGATCAGACTTCGTTGGAAAGGAGGGAATTGGAGGGGTTCAGCTGAAAATGGGGCACATGTAACAGGGAATCAAAATTTGGCTCTTATAGAAGGGTATGCACTGTAAGACTGTGAAAAATAGAAGAACAGAAAATACAGAAGTGCACAAGCTCAACATTGTGCTCATAGCAGGGACAGCAGATCAAAGATTAAGCATATGGGACTCTGTACATGATACACATATTTACTGGCTACAATTTGGGAGACAAATGTAGGATAGTACATGTAAGGTATTTGCTGTGTGGCACCAACATATGTTTCTGCACTGTCATGTGGACCCTTAGTGCTGAATATAGGATAAAATTTAAACTTAAACAGACTTGGGAGTTAGTCGCATGCATACCATGGAAACATTTCATGGATACAGATACATTATAGGAAAGGGTGAGGACTGGGGTACTGGAATACTTGACACTATGTCCATGAATATCATGAACAGGAGTGGAGACAAGGCAATCCTGGCGGAGTCCAACACTAACACTGAAAGGGTCCAACTAAATGCTGAGTATACGAACACAGCTCTCACTCTGGGAGTACAGAGATCGAATGGCCCGGAGTAGTAGCCCTGGCACCCCATACTCCTGGAAGACCTCCCACGAGATATATCAGGGAACATGGCCGTAAGCCTTCTCCATATTCACAAAACACATGTACATTGGGTTGGCAAACTCCCAAGCCTGCTCATCAATCCATGAGTGGGGGAAATGCTGGTCCATTGTTCCACGGCTAGGACGGAAACCATATTGTACCTCCTCAAACTGAGGTTCAACTGTTGGTTGAAGTTTTCTTTCCAGCACCTTGGCATAGAGAGGGAGGCTGAGCAGTGTGATACCCCGATAGATGGCACACACCCTCTAGTCCCCTTTCTTAAAAATAGGTAGACCAAGAGAGCACAATTGACCTCACTCTCTCTGGGTGGGTAGGAGTCCCCCTTCTCCCCCATCACTCAATGTGATACTAGTAATTGCAGCCACCTGTTAGCTGACGTAACAGATCTGGTGGTTGGCGGTTTCCTCCAAGCACATTTGGCTGTTCTGTGATGTTGAGTTCAAAAAGAAGTGGTGGTTGCATTCACAGGTCTCGGAGGACCTGAAAACGACTAAATTGGGGAGAAAATCAGGTAAAAAAAAAAATGTTATGGACAATCCATGCCTGGCACAGAAGATCCATAACAATTCACCATTTGGGTTTAGATTGGGCAAGACATTCTTCTCAATCACGCCTCTCCAGGTCTCCCAGGCATTGCCAACATTTCCAGACACTTTTCAGAACCCCACCCACTCGTTCCAAGAAGACCAAATACTCCGACCTGTTGTTTGGTGTATAAGCACACACAACAGTCAGAGTTTTCCTCTGTGCGATTTTAATTCGCATTGAGGTGACCCTCTCGTCCACCGGGACAAACTGCACGGCCAGCAGCCAGGGACTCGTAAGTATAAAAAAATAAAGGTCAACAAACCTTTATTGCAAATTTGAAAGAAAAATGAACTGATTGATTCATTTTGGTATGAGCTCACACTCCACCTCCATGTTGATCAGCTCTCTCATCTCCAGTATGAACATGATCCAGAAATTTTGTTCACTAAGCTGCTTTCTTTCATTACTGTCCAAAGAAGGGCAAGTATCTCCAAAATGGTTACAGGAGAAATAAAAAAATTCTTAACTTTTAATGTTAATGTAAAGAGATTTTATTTGAAGCATTTTGAAGTATGCAGAGGTCGCCAACTTTCTGCAGAGTCAACCCAAAACTTCCAAACTTCATTTGGCCTTCAGATTAGCTCAAGAACAGTGTAAAGAGCTTCATGGAATAGGTTTCCATGGCCGAGCAGCTGCATCCAAGCCTTACATCACCAAGCGCAATGCAAAGCGTGGAATGCAGTAGTGTAAAGCGCCGCCACTGGGCTCTAGAGCAGTGGAGACGTGTTCTCTGGAGTGACCAATCACGCTTCTCTGTCTGGGTTTGGCAGTTGCCAGGAGACGGTACTTGTCTGACTGCATTGTGCTGAGTGTAAAGTTTGGTGGAGGGGGGATTATAGTGTGGAGTTGTTTTTCAGAAGTTCTTAGTTCCAGTGAAAGGAACTCTTAATGCTTCAACACCAAGAGATTTTAGACAACTTCATGTTCCCAACTTTGTGGGAACAGTTTGGGGACGGCCCCTTACTGTTTCAACATGACTGCACATCAGTGCACAAAGCAGGTCCATAAAGACACGGATGAGCCAGTTTGGTGTGGAAGAACTTGACTGGCCTGCACAGAGTCCTGACCTCAACCCGACAGAACCCCTTTGGGATGAATTAGAGCGGAGACTGTGAGCCAGGCCTTCTCATCCAGTGTCTGACCTAACAAATGCGCTTCTGGAAGAACAGTCAGAAATTCCCATAAACACTCCTAAACCTTGTGGAATGTCTTCCCAGAAGAGTTGATATTAATATTATCCATATTAAACCCTATGGATTAAGAATGGGATGTTACTCAAATTCGTATGCGTGTGAAGCCAGATGACCAAATATTTTTGGAAATATAGTGTATATATAGTTAAGAGTCATTACAGAAACACAATGTGCATCACAATATTTAGTTTTTGTGAGATGTGTTTGTATGATAAGATCCATCTGTCAGAAACTGCTGTGGCTTTTACTGTGCCACTGGCTTTCATGCACTCTTGTTGTAGCTTTGGGCTTTGTCTCAACCTTGATTCCCATTAGTGTTCCCATCTGTGTGTAGTCTGTATCTCCACCCACTCATTAGTCTCAGGTGTTTCTAGTTCATTCTGCGTGTATTTATACCCTGGTGAGTTGTCTTGCTTTTGCTTGGCATTGATGTTTCCTGGCCTTACTTAATGCTTGTGGTTGTATCTTCTTAGTTTTTTGTTTTATTTTTAGGTTAAACATCTTATTTCTTTTTTTTAGTCTTGCTCGTAGTTACTCTTGTGGATTTCTTTCATTTTCAACTGAGCTCAGTTTGTTTTTCTACTGAAAGTCCACAAATCTGGGCTGTAAACTATAAACTCTTCAGTGATCTGCTCTGTAAACATTACTTTTATAAAATAACACAATGTAAGCATATAGTAATATGTGTATCATCATGGGGCAGTCGTGGGCTGGAGGTTAGGGAACTAACTCCTTAGAGCTGACAGTACATGACTGAGGCGTTCTTGAGCAAGACACCTAACCCCCAACTGCTCCCCAGGGGTGCTGAGGATAGGGCTGCCCACCACTCTGGCAAGTGTGCTCACTGCCCTTTAGTGTGTGTGTTTGAGTGCTCACTGGTGTGTATGTGGTGTTTCACTTCATGGATGGGTTGAATGCGGAGGTGAAATTTTCCTGTTGTGGGATTAATAAGGGTCACTTAATTATAAAACACATTTTCTAGTCTATTATTCATGAGTTGGTCACAGTAATAAGAAAAACAATCTTAAAATATTAATCCACCCATATCTATTAAAAAATGTGAAACAGAAATTCAGAACAATGTGAAACAATATTGCTCAAACAAATTTAATAGAACTTGCAAAATAATTGCTTGACAATGTCACATGTTCAACCTTTCCAAGATATGTCGGCCCTGTCTTTTTAGATAAAAAGATGCTGTGTATTTCCATATGATGAGGGAAAAAATGGGATTTTAATGCTGTTCTAATTCTTCTCTTTCCTCAGCACTAAAAGGACTTCACATTGCAAACACCAGAAAACCACTGAAAGTGCAATGGTTGTCACTGTTGTCATAAATCTGACTTTCATTTCCAAGCTTAACATACACTTGATCTCCTTTCTGCAGCAGCAGAGTAGCTCCACCGACGGCGTACTCATATGTTCCTTCCGGAAATTCAGTCACGTCTGAAATTTTTTCATGATTTTTGTACAAATATACAGCCAGCCTGTGTGAATTGCTGTGACCAAGTACATTGAACCTGAAGTAATAGACGCCTCTGAGTGGAGCCGTGAAAACACCTGCAGGAGGAGAAACAGATGGATCAGTACAGCGTCTCTACACCACCAGAGAGAAGAACCAAACCAGACATCAGACACTGTCTCTGGAGTGACTGCATTTACCTGTTATTTTACTGTATGCTTTTCCAATATTTGTGATTTTTTTGCGGAAAACCAGTATGGCGTCAGTGTGGAGAGGCCCAAGGATGTCGGTTAAGCCTGAAGCAAATGAGAATGCCACCCTTGGTCTGGCTGCAAGCAGAGGCATGGACAGTGTGAGGCTGAATCCAAGCTTTTTCCATATTAAAGGATTTTGGAGACATTATGGAAACATGTAAGAACATTTTGCAGCATAGGCTGTGCTTTGGCCCCCTTCCTCGAGTAGATGAATCAGATGATTGAAAGACATTTCAAAGAGAACTCATTCTAAACCAGGTGAAGGAGCATCTTCTGAAGACATGAGTGAAATATCTACCAATGCCATCATATCTTCATCAGTATAATGTAGGTTATGAGACCTAAACATCGAGCCGCACCTTCTTTTTGAGTCGTCATGTGACTTTAATACATGAGGATGTGCGACAGTTGGAATAATGGAATAATGTTTGACTCTAATCCTGCTTACATGGGCCACTGGGTGTACTGATGAAGTAAGAACCCGTGTTTTGTTTAAACTGAGGGGCTGACAACTTATGTTCTTAACTAGAACTAGGCTGGTCTGCTAGCTAACAAGCTAAAAGAGTTAACAGCCTAAGCAACTCTATCATTAATACACACAGGCTTGAATCAAAGTACTTACGGTAAGATTACCTGTAAAATGGCAATATAAAAGTCACTTGTATGTCTTACACACTTCAATTTTCGGTGTTTCAGTCAGAATAGTGTTAAACCCAGGCTGAAATCCAAACGGCCCTGTATTCTCTAAAAAATGTGCCAGCCATGAAAGTTTAAAAACTCTAGCCTTCACAGCCAAATAGTGCCTAATTTATCCAGTTTGGATGTGGCTGGATCCCAACTGACTAGTTCTTAGTTATATTTTGCTGTGTTGGGCTGCAGGATCCAGTATTTAAATGCCTACATAGTGCACTATGTAGGGAGCAGGGGGACTATTGAGATTCAGCCCAGATTCAATGTATGAAGAGGACCGCTGCTGGATTGGTGCTAAATAAGACTGTACAAGACTGTGGTTGTAATTTAGTGACCAAAATTTACCTATAAAGCCAAGATTTTTGTATTAAACAGTGCCATGTTAACCTATGTTCATTGTTATATGACAAAAAGTCAATGTCAATGGAAGGTTGGAAGTGATACCATCACTAAAGGAACTAAGTTTCCTGGGGTAATACTTGTTTATATTATCAATAATATATTATCAATAATAAACTACATTATTTTCTGAAAAAACTCTGTATTTTATCATGTATTATGTTGGCCGCCGTTTTATAAAAGCAATAAGCCACTTGTGGTTGTGCGTTACTGTGATTTTGTCTCCGCTTCACGATGTGCCTAACACCCTTCCCCATGATGTATAAGCATCTTTAATTGACCTTGGGCTTTGACAATCTCTGTGTAGTGAGTTCTGAGCTGTGTTCCACAGCACTGGTATTTTTAGTGATGGCATTTTTCTGTATTTGACTCTTACCTGACTTTTGCTAAGCGATTTTCCTTCCGTGGGCCTTCCTGCCTGTTTTTCTGACCCCTGACTCTGATGTACTGTGAGTCTTGGATTGTCCTTAGTTAAACTACTCTGCACTTCCAGCCCGAGTACAAACCTTTTGGTTACATTGACACTTGCTTATTTTTGAGGTTAATGCAGAAATATCATGTTACTTAAGTACTTGTGCAATGATGATGAACCACACATGTAAGTCTTACATGATTTCTCCTCTCGCAGTGCTTCCACACCCAGTTCCGTAGAGACCACTCTCCCCTCCAAAGCTGTCAAACACAAACAAATAAACAACAGGAGGTGAAATGTTGTTATTCAATGCTGGGGACGTCTTGTTCTTTGACCTAACGTATGCGTTTTGTGAATGTGTGTTATTTTGTCAGGGTGTGGGTTTAGTAAGGGGGGGCTTAAGGGTCTACCATGAAGCAGAGTTGCATGGCTAGAAGTGACCTTCCCAGCAATTTTGGCCTGTCCCATGTCTTTATCTTCACCAAGACGCTTCAATATGTATGTGAGGCAATATGAAGCACATAGATTGAGCAAAAAAGATCAGATTTCAGGTTTGAAACATTTGGTTTAGAAAGTAATGAGACATATTTTGCATGGCTTTATGAATTAAGCTTATTTATTCATTTCCTTTTTCATTAAAAGCTCAAAGATGACCCAGCAGCAAATTGAATTCAGTCCAATGTTTTGTTTTTCCCTACTGGAATTCACCCGTCAACTCCAACACTGCAAAAAATGGCATCTTGTTAAGTGAAATGATCTTGAATCTAGTTGATATCTAATATTTCCAATTTTAAGAAGGTTGTGCACTTATAAGGTTGTAAAGCTGATTTCTAGTCATTTTTAATTGTTTTCAGTAATTTAATTTTATAAGTAAAATTATCTCACTATCTTCCACTGTAGAGAGACAGTTTTACTTAATATAATTACAGAAAACAAATAAAAAATGCCTAGAAATAGGGGAAATAATCTTAAATCAAGCTTACAACAATCTCAACAGGAGAAATGTGAGTTTTTTTTTTTTTTGCCAGTTTTGTTTTGTGGCTTTAACACAAAGACAACAAACAATATTGAAGTATGAATGTCTGAATCATTGTTTTTACAAACATCATAACATGAAACAATGTGGAACAATATGGAAGATTAAATACGCACCAATTTTTTTTTTCTTTCATTGAAGTTTTAATGCGTTTTCATTTAAATTTGCAGAGTTGGTTAACTTTCATCAATGTTCATTTAGGGTTTTTATCTTGAGCAAAGTATTCCAAAGTTTTGGGGAAAAATGTGTTTGGAACTTTTTCGTTTCAGATCATTTGACTTACCTGCGTTTTGTTTCTTCAGCTCTTCAATCTGGCTTTGATAGAACTTCAGCAGCTCCCTGTGCTCCACCACCATGTCTCTCAGCTCGGTCCACACATCGGGCTGGACGTTGGTTTGGTCTGGCTTTGATCTTTCCACATGACTGTTGTGCAGAAGCTGCACGTCCCTCACTGCGAGCTGGTCATCAGCTCTCTGGAGCTGAACACGAGACATGAAGAACCAAAGCAGAACTGCACTGACCCTCATCCTGAGATGTTTTGTTTGAGATGTGTGTAGAGAGGAGTTCAGTTGAAAATGGGGTGAATGTAACAGGCAATGAGCATCTGATTCTTATATAGTGGAACAAGCATGGATGGGCCAAACACACACACACACACACACACACACACACACTTCAATAGTAGAAAATGCAGAAGTAGATTGCAGAAGCTGAATTCTGGGTTCATAGCAGTGACCAAGGATGGTGCCACACCTTCAAAAGCATTGGGACAAAACCTTTTTTTTTTTTTTTTAATTATAGACCAGTTCGTTCCAGCCTTGCGAGCTGATTGGTTGAGAAGCGTTCTAACTGCTGATATTTCACCACACTGTATCACTCTGCTGAGATGCCGTTGCTAAGCAGCGACTTTGACAGCTGTAGGAGACGCTCAAGCCATCTGAACGTTTTTACTTCTTACTTTGCCACAAACAGAAAACGGACACTGTTAAGATCACATCTGACCGACAGCTGATTTGGTCCGACTCTGAAGACGAGACGACACTAAATTCCCAAACTGTCGTCACCACTGAGCAGCTTTTCAGTCAGCAGCTGAGACAGAAGAACAGCTGAACAACCTGGAATCAGCCAGAAATGAACCCAACACCATTCGCCAAACGTGTCTGATCTTCAGTCGGACCAAATCAGACTGAGCCGTAAAACTGACCCAATAAAAAACAAAAGCTGCTCAGTGGTGACGACAGTTTGGGATTTTAGTGTAAGGAGCTGGAGAACGAACTGCCAGCTGAGCAGCGAGTGGGCGGAGCTCGTTACTCTGACGTAGCAACGAGCTGCTCGTTAAGGAGCTATAATTAGGAGGAAGGAACTGAACATTAAAACATATTAAACGCCACGTTCATGGCCAGTTTATTCATTTCTTACTGTATTTATTATAAAGCAGTAGAGACACTGGAGGAGTGAGTTATCACCAATAACATCACGGCTGTGATGATCTACGGCCACCAAACCACAGCCAGGATTTCACAATAACACACTCACTCTTGTTTCTATTGCTTAAACATAAGAAGACACGACTGGCTGAGTGACAAATTGCAACTAGGCCACTGACTGAGTAGCTAAAATTACTATTCATGTCATGTGTTACAGCCTGTCTAGGGGTTTTACGATGGGCATAAAATATAGAAAACAAAAGAGTCATTTAGGCCCAGTCCCATTTCAACCCTTGCCCCTCCGTTTTGTGCATTCATGACTAGGGGTAGGTTGTCCTGATTGTTGTTGAGATGGAGGGGTAGGGTGAAGTGTTGGGGCTACAGTGCAGATTTTTCAGAGGATCACTACAAACAGAGTGTTATGAGAAAAGTCCCGGAATACTATGCGGAAACTGCTGCACAAGCGACCAAAGAGACACATAAATGTAAATATTTCTCTGTTAAAAAGCCGTTGTATTGTAAGAACCATTGTATTAGTGTTTTATGGTCATTACTTTCATAGTAAGCATAAAAATCCCTAGTAAGATGCTGATGTCTCAGTCTCTACCTGGCGAAATTCCCCGTTCTACCTTAGAATGGTGCCGCAGTGACGTTCTGGTAAAATTCAATCATGAAGCTGGCAGTTAAATAGCTAAGTTTAGCTTCATATCACCGAAGAATTCTTGGTGGCATGTAACGGCATAATGGAAATGGCCGGAAAACCTCGTCAACTGACAACAACTGATGACATTTCCGGTTCTTGAAGGGTTGTCTCATTTCACAGGGGCAAGATTTCAACCACACCTGTCCAGGGTGTATCCTGCCTGCAGCCCTGACGGAGAAGCGGCTTAGAAAATGGATGGATGGATGGATGGATGGAAGATTTCAACCACTACCCCTTGTAACTCAGTTTAAAGGGGGAGGGGTACACTCGAAAACAAGGGTTAGGGGTAGATCAGGTTCAGTGATCACAGATCAAGTTGTGTTTTCTTTTTCTTTTGAACACTAACATGGGACAATGTCGAAGTAGGCATGTGCCAAAACAACATAACTAGTCTAACTAATTCAGAGAACTAACTTATCTGCACCAAAATAAAGAAACACAAATACATCATTTAGTCATTTAGTGTTCAGTTCTCTCGTTTGGTGTGGACCATTGTAAAAGTGCATTCCCACCAGCAGCGCGCACAAGCAGGGCTCACTGGTTCAAAGTTCAGTTGCTCAGTATGATCCTGAATATGGGTGAAGAGTTCACTTGTCAAAATGGACCAAACGAGGAGAAAATGTTTGATAGGCCCACATGGGTGACGGCAACCTTAGTATAGCAAGATAGCAGTAAGAAATGTTAAAACTGAGAGTAAATTCTCAGCTGGAGCCAAACATTTTGCCTGGATTAGTGAGCTACAGCTCCTCTCACTGAACACCAACTCGCAAAGGCTTTACTGTTTGGGAAATGTCCCTCCCTCCAGCTGAAATGGAGATTGGGATTGGTCCTGCTAGTGAGTTTGATTCTCTTTTGGTTTTGTTGGCCATTGCTTGGTGTAGTTCCTTGCCCCAGTATTTCCAGTGACCCTGGTGCCAGATCAAAGACTAAGCATATGTGACCATATGCATGACACACATATATTTACTGGCTATAAGTTTGGAGAGATACATTAAGATTATAAATAGAATTTAGGATATAAATAAATTGTCCAGAAGTTTGTGGACACGTTATTGAATTCAGGTGTTTTGGCCACAACTGTTGCTAACAGGTGGATAAAATCAAGTACAGAGTCATGCACTGGCAGCAGAATGGGTTTTATTGAAAAGCTTGTGACTTCAAATGTGGCACTGTCTTAGAACTCCACCTTTGGCACAATTCAGTTCGGGAAATTTGTGCCCTGCTAGATCTGGCCTGGTCAATTGCATGTCTTATTAAATAAGGAAATGGAAGTATCTAGGAGCAACAACAGTTTAGCGACAAAGCGATAGACCACATGAACTCACACCAAGTGCTGAAACATGTAGAGTTGCAAGCTTCATTGTAGGAGTGTTCATGGCCGAGCATCTAGACACAAGCCTGTCACTATGCACAATGCCAAGCATCGACTGGAGTGGTGTAAAGCATGCTGTCATTGGACTCTGGAGCAGTGGAAATGTGTTTTCTGGACTGATGAATCACACTTCACTATCTGACAGTCTGATGGAAGAATCAAGGTTTGGTGGATGCCAGGAGAACGCTAGCTGCCAAAATGCACAGGGTCAACAGTAAAGTTTGGTGGAGGAAGGATAATGGCCTGGGGCTATTTTTCAGGGTTTTGGCCCATTAGTTCCAGTGAAGTGTGATGTTAATGCCTACAACACATAGCTCGTATGAAACAAGGGGCAACTCCCACACAGATGTGGCTGCTAAAAGTGTTGCTCTATCAGGTGAACAGGATCAGCAGATAGGATCTGTTGCTGCTGCTACTTTAAGAAACGTTTCTATGACCTGTTAGGTCAAAAATATTTTATAAAATTGTGAATGCAATGCAGATTACCATTAGATTAAGTTTATGTGGCAGTGGGTTGTACAAGGTTATTTATGAGGACCTGATTCAATACTTAAAGATTCTGAGTTACTCAGCTCAAGAAACGGAGCGTTATATGTGGAAACACCCAGAAAGCAAAGCCGACAGCACAAGTGAAGCAACTAACTTGGGCAACACTGAGATTGGCTTCATGGTTATGATGTGTAAACTGTCATGTCATGCACTGTGGTCTAAGTGGGAAATTCAGTTCAGAGTAATCTCTACAACATCATGTCTCAATATCTCTGATGCTATTTGGTGGAGGCGTGAGTTCCAACTTAAATGCATAAGTAAATTACTTGATTGTTTGCAGCTCCAGTTTGAAAATGATCACAACGGACGCTCTTCCAACAGCGTCTCTCAGGAAAATTGAGAGAACAATGGACAGTTATTCAGATAGTCCATCTAATAACTGTTGTGTTGACTTTAAGGGTGGTTGTTGTAATTTCAGTTATAATTGATCAAGTCCTTCCAACATACACATCTAATTTAGTTTCACCATTGGTAGCATGTTGGAATACTCCAGATATCAACAACTACAAAAAAAATGGTATGTTCTTACACTGGATTAACAAAATCCTTGATTTGAATGTAGCTGCTACACAAACTATGACTAATAATAAAGTTCAAATTTATTTTTATATTTATGTTTTTCACCATGAATCTTACAACATTGTTCAGTTATTGTATTGGAGTCATTAGTTTTGCTTTCTTAAACCCAAGTCACCTTAATTATCTACACTTCAAGAAAGACATATAAAAAGACCCAAATATGTACTTAAACAAGGAACAGTGTTGATACATATATGTAATAAAGCTAACATCAACAAAATTCAACTTATTTATATTCCTGATAGATGACAAGAAGTCGCCTTGTACAACCACATTTCCAAAAAAGTTGTAACGCTGTGCAAAACATGTGCAAATCATTTAAATGCTAGATGACAACATGTCAAACGTTGAAACTAAGAAATGGTATTGTTTTTGAAAAATGAAATGCTAGAGGCTGAGCCCTTAAGAGTGGGATGGAGTTTATCACTTTACATGGGCAACAATTGAATAAAAATGTTTCTTAGTGCAAAATAGTAAAGAACTTTACATATCAATGATGTGTAGAGCAGTACATAGTATCACTGAAAGATTCTGAGAATTCAGAGATATCTGTGTATGTGCTGGACAAGGCAAAAAATATTGGCTTGCTGTGGTCTTCGGGTCCTCAGGCAGCACTGCATTGAAAACACACAGTAGCGGAAATTACTGCATGGGTTCAGGAACACTTCTGAAAACCATGTTCCATGAATACAGTCCTCCACTGCATCCACAAGTTAAAACACTACCATTCAAAGAGAAAACCATACATAAACTGGTTCTAGAAACACCACCACCTTCTCTGGGCCTGAGCTATGATGGACACGGTGTCCTCCAGGCTAAACACCATCCAGCTTGTTATCAGTGCACAGTTCAAAAGTCAACATCCATGATGGTTTGGGGGTGCATTAGTGCACGGTGCATGGGTGACTTGCACATCAGTGAAGGCACCATTGATGCTGAACAATATAGATGTTTAGGCAACATATGCTGCCATCCAGACGACGTCTTTTTCAGGATAGGCTTTGCTTATTTCAGCAAGATGATGCCAAACCACATCTCACATGCATTAAAACAGCATGGCTCCTTAATAAATGAGTTCAGGTGCTAAACTGGCCTACCTGCAGTCCAGATCTGTGTCCCATTGAAAACCTTTGGCACATTATGAAATGAGAAATATGACAAAGGAGACCTTGACATTTTGAGCAGATAAAAACGTTTATTGAGCGAGAATGGGAAAATATTTCACTTCAAAACTGCAGCCATGTCTCCTCAGTTCCCAAACGCAGACAGAGTGTTGTGAAAGAGGAAGTGATGATACACAGTGGTAAAGATGGCCCTGTCTCAACTCTTTTGAAATGTGTCACTGGCATCGACATATATTTGCCAAAAACAATAAAATCCTTAGTTTCAACATTTGATATATCGTCTTTAAATATAGTGTTTAATTGATTTGCACATCAATGCATTCTGTTCTTACCTTATTTTGCACAGCAATTGGGGTTACATAACTATACATACAATCAAACCATGTGCGAATTCTAAGCAGATCTGCCCTTTCATGGACCTCATGTGTCGCTTCCATCGTCTGCCACTTCAGTGCACTCCCATTTGTCTGCAAAGCAAACATTCTCCATGATCAGATGAGCTGTGCACATTTAAATAATAGCCTTGATTTCTGATCAACCTTTAGTTTTAAGATCGTCTTTAACAATCATATTTATACTTAACGGAATGTTTCATCCCCTGTTGAATCGTGTCTGAATGGTAGACCTTAGCCTTTAGTCACTCATCATCGTGTGTGAAATTTGTCGACCTCAAAATACATCCAGTCTTAATCAGTCAGAAAGAAAGGAATCGAGAGGCTTGAGTCCAACAAATGGGGCGCATCTAACAGGACCATCTACCACACACACACACACATACTCTCACACGCACAAACACACACACACTCAAACACACACACACATACACACAGACTCACACACAGACTCACATGCTGACGTTATTGGAGTGATGAAATGTGAACTCGAGTACAGACATTTAAGGGGCTTATTTGGTAATCTGTGAATTTTTGATTACAGACCAAAGAAAAGTAGCGTCCCTTCACAACCGATATTACAATGACCTTCAAAAAAGTCTTCACGAATAATGGAAACGCTTACAATCCAGTCACAGGTATTTCCTCATTAATACGCCGGACAAAGCTGGATGAGCTGTTTTGTCCTCTGCAGGTGTCTTCACTGCACCAGTCAAAGGGGTCTACCACTTCACAGCCACCATCTTTGGGACATACAGCGAACACTGGATGGACATGACAGTATCTGACCATCCCAATGGAAAACATGTGATAGCCAGTAGAGACATCAGTCTCTCACTGGAGAAGGGCGACGCTGTATTCATAAAGCTTACAGCCAACCATCAGGTTTTTGAAGATGGCAACAACTTTAACACTTTTGGTGGCTTCCTGATATTCCCTCTGTGACATGGTGATGGAGGAAGTCTTAGCTTAAAATGTCACTTTAAAATGGTGTTTATCACTGAACAACTAGAGCCTCAATTAAAGCCTTGATTTTTGTTGTTTTTCAGTTTTTGACATAATTTGAACAGAGGTGGACGAAGTACACAAACCATGTACTGGAGTTAAAGTCGAGACCCCCAAGGTAAAATATCCCTCCAGTAAAAGTAGAAGTTCCTCCCTTTAGACCTCCACTTGAGTAAAAGTACTGAAGTATTTACCTTCAAATGTACTTAAGTATAAAGTAAAAGTACTAAAAGAGGAATTCTGGCTCTGATGTCCTGTTATCATTTTTATAACCAGACTGGCTTCATGAACTCATTTCAGGTGAAAGTCCTCCAGCGTCTCTCTTGGTAAACCAGTCTTTTAATAGAACGTCATTAATTAGTGACGCTGACGTCTATTAAAATGATCAGAAGCACAAAACACTGAAGGTAAACAGTTTCCATCAGGGAGAACCGAGTGGCTCTGAAATCACTTTTTACACACAAGCAAAGTTTCAGTTTCAGATTTATTTACAACTTAGTTCCAAGTTTAAGTTGAATAAAAACTGGCTTTAAACTCAGGATCACAGATGAGCTCCTTTACTATGTTGATCTGTAGGCGTCTGTTCATAAACATAAACCAGCCCAAACTCATTTACTATAAAATGAAATGGTGTTTGTAGAAATTCAGAAAAAAGCCGCGTCAGTCTCGACTGCATATGTGGACATATTTCTATATTGAGCTCTATTTACACAAAGTTAGGTTAGTTCATCATTTATGTTGAACAGACTCTCCCAAAGTTTTACGCTGCTGCGCTGACGTTGAACCGCGTGCTGCACTGGGTCGGTATGACCAACAGGTCAAAACCAGCTCTAAACAAAGTGACCGCTGGGCCCTGATTGGTGCTCTGGCTTTGCGCTTCTTTCGTTTTGACATGTTACGTTTTTATACACACAGAAACCAAAAGGAACCACAGATTTCTCAAAATGTAGGAGGAAAAAGTCGGATATTAGACTCTGAAATGTAGTGGAGTGAAAGGAAAAAGTCGCCCAGAATGGAGAAACTTAAGTACAGATATACCAAAAAACTACTTAAGTACTGGTTCCATTGACTTACATTAAAAGTAAAGTAGGTTTTTTTCCTTCTCCTGTAAAGTTATCATTTTGGAGATGTGAGGTTTTGCCAATACAACAATAAACAAAGCTCACAAACAAGCAAAGGATTTGTTTATTTTCACATAATATGGATTTCACTTAATACATTGCCTTGCCTGTGAACGTGGGTAACACTTCAGTATAGCAGAAGTGGAATGTCCTGATAATGCACCACGACGCTTTACACAACCAGTAGCTGAAGGCTCAGGACTTTTTTATGAAGTTTTAATGAACTTTAATTGAACATTTTCCAGAGTGCTTGTCAATTATACAACATAATCTTAAGCACTTTTATTGAAACCAAGATATTTAACCTGTGAGTCGCTCAGACAGCCTGACGAGAGTCGGAGAAAGAGCTGTTTTATTCTGTTTGAAGGTGTTGTTGACTTTCACAAATGATCAAAAACATCAGTTTCTGGTTATGTCAAATGGAGGCGTCAAACTCGGCTGGTCTCAGTACCAAATTATCAGTTCATCTTAATGAACGAGACCATTCGTTTACCATCTCAAGACTGGTCTAGATACTACAATGCTACTAGAAACTAAATGGACACAGTTTATGTTCAAATAAAGTAAAATCTCTAGAAATTAACACCTTCTTGGCACATGGTAATTAGAAATCTTCACTTTAGAATAGAGCAGGGTTTCTCAGTCTCAGTCCTGGTGGCCCTTTGCTCTGCTTACAGCCAATGAGGTGTTGAGGAGTTGAAAAAGGTGTGGTTTTAAAATTTGAGTGAACAGCTGCCTTTGACAATAATAATAATAATAATATCATTCCTGAACTGTTCAGTATATTTTGTGCTTTAAAGGACAGAATTGTGGGTATTTGACACATTTTAGTGAAGCATGAATATTGGAAGCACTCAGTCCAATCAGAAATCATTATTAAGAGACATTACTGTACATGTAGACGGGTATGATGTCCTGTTTTTATTGATTCGAAAATCTACTGAAAGTTTCTCTTTTTTCCACTGAAGAAAGTAACTGAAATGGAAAGGCTGTTTTGAGATCTTGGCAGGTTGTTTCTTCTCCTGTTTGGATTCCTAACACTTGTTTTGAGAAGCTAAAAGTTTCTGCAGATTTGCAGAAATGATGTCCAGAACGGTAGTGGAACCAGTAGGGGGCAGTATTGCACCACCATATCTTTTGTAGAAAGTGGAAACTCCACACCAACGCATGCTCAAAAAAAGCTCTTAAACTTCTTGCACCATGTCTGTCTGCACCATTTAAATATCTCAATAAAATGAATCGCTTTCACTGTTTCTCTCTCTCTCTCTCTTTCTCTGTTTCTCTCTCTCTCTCTCTTTCTTTGTTTCTCTCTCTCTCTCTTTCCCTCTCTCTCTCTTTCTCTGTTTCTCTCTCTCTCTCTTTCTTTGTTTCTCTCTCTCTTTCCCTCTCTCTCTCTCTTTCTCTGTTTCTCTCTCTCTCTCTTTCTCTGTTTCTCTCTCTTTCACTCTCTCTTTCTCTCTCTCTCTCTCTCTGTCTCTCTCTCTGTCTCTCTCTCTCTCTCTCTTTCTCTGTTTTTCTCTCTCTCTCTCTCTCTCTCTCTCTCTCTCTCTCTCTCTCTCTCTCTCTCTCTCTTTCTCTGTCTCTCTCTCTCTCTCTCTCTCTCTCTCACTCTCTCATATATACACACTTCACTGTTTGGGGCCCAAATGCTGCAGACATAATGTTATTATTACATTTTTAATCCAGTACCAGTACAAAGGTATCCACCTTTTCATAACCTAATACCACCTGGATTATGGTACAATTATGTTTCCTGACTAAAGATACTGACACATACCCATGAGGGTCCCACCCCAGTGATACGAGGGGTCCTGCCCCAATGATAGTTTACTACCTTTATTTCTGAGAGTATAGATATCAACAGAACATATTATACATATTATACATTATAACATACCCAGAGAGAAAGATTATAAATATATATATATATATATATATATATATATATATATATATATATATATATATATATATAAAGAAAGCAAAAGAAGGCTGTAAAGATCTGTATCTGTCTTTTTTTTTGTTGGGGCTTTTTAGAAACATTAGCCCCAAACAGAGGATCAGTCAGAAGAAACCCTTTATATGTGTAGCACGTTTTACAGCTGGGACGAAGACGTGAGTGTTTCTCTGTAGAGAACTCAAATCATGTTTAATAGCAGCTTTTTTATCAAATTAAAAAGTATCAAATTAATGAAACGATGTGAAGTGCCCCCCCCCCCTCTCTCTCTCTCTCTCTCTCTCTCTCTCTCTCTCTCTTTCTCCCTCCCTGAAATCTCTTTTGAGCATTTTCTTTATTCTTCATTGAGCAACAGAATTTTTACCCAAACAATGACGCAATATTAAAAAGCGAAAGCCCGTTATTATCAGAAACTCCCTCCTGAGCTCCGGGCCCATCGTTTCAGCGATACACTCCTCTCATAATTCTTCCTTCTCTTTTAAAAGAGGCCTTAACTCTTCCAGAACAAATCGCGCAGTTTCTCATGTTTTTCCTGCCATTTTAACTAATTATTCGCACGCGTTTCAGGAGAAACGCAGTCACGAGCGAATTAACGTGCAGTTACACCATTCAACCGCCAGATGTGCGCAAGTGAGCCGCGTTAAGCCCCTCCCTCGGACCCTCCCACCGCTCCATGGCCACCTCCCGTTTCCTGCCGGAGCCCCTCCTCGTCCCCCCCTTCTCACGGCCCCACCCGGCCATCTGCCACTGGCCTTCATTTCCTGCTTTCCAGCTGCCTTTCCCAGCTTTTTTTCCTTTCCTGCTCTTGTGCAAAAAAACAGGATGAAAGAGGCCCATTGAGTTTCACCCCCCCCCCAACCCCCATCCCCCCCTTTTCTCATTGTACTGTCACCATTGGCAACCAGACCCAGCAGCAGAGTGGAGGGCAACAACATGGACCTTTTCTCCCCTCCTGGCCCAGAGAGACACACATGCTGCCCACAAAGCTTTTGTTTGGGGGGTTTTAAAGTTTAAATGGACGTGATGGGCACCTTTTACCCTGGGTGTGTGTGTGTGTGGTGGGGGGGGGGGTGTTGAGGGGGCAGCTGAATGTAAGCAGTCTAAACAGACCAAGGACAAAGAATAGTCCCCCAACCCCCACACCCCCCACACCCCAACCCCCGAACAGGAGTGTATATAAGATTAAAATGTACCTAAAAATATGAATGTAGAAGATTTAAAACCCATAAAACGGCGACAGCCTTTCATCCTGTTTACTTAGAGCTTCTTTATATAAAAATAATAATAAAATAAAACACATGAAATGAATGAATGAATGAATGAATCTATGATCAGTATCTGATACTTTCGTCTGTTCAGGTCTTTTTAAAACGTTGCGCCCGTTTCTCGGAACCAGATCAAGCCTAAACTAAGACTTAACCGGATTTGGAAGCAAAACAACATTGGCGTTGTGGAAGCTGAGGTTAATCCACGGCCACAAACCTGGCCCTTATGGGTCACTTCGCTCATTACTTCGGGCCTTTACACACATCTAAACGCCTGACTATGACATGGCATCACTTAATCATGCTTTCATGCATCTTCATGTTCCACTTTGGGCCTCGTCGCATTCATTTCGCTTCTGCCCCACTCTGCTGTGGCTGCGTGTGGAAGCTGTTGGTGCCGCTGAAGCTGATGTGTGCCTGATCTGTCGAGCTGTGTTTATTTTCTCACTGAGTTATTTAAAGTAGTCGCAGCCGCAGGAGACGCAGCAGTCGCCACGTTTTAAACAGAAGTGATGAAACGGTGGGCCGAGCGGAGAAGGGCTGTGCCGCACGGCTGGAGTCTAAAAATGCAAGTCAGCCCCCGCGCACCCCCTCCTTTCTTCTTCTTTTTTCCTCGTCCTGCTTTCAATGGGGCTTCCTGGGCAGCTCCACCGCTCCAGGCCTTTAGAGGAGAGGAATGAGGGAGGACAGGAGTAATAGTGTTACACATTAACGTGTTTGAGAGGCTTCAGCCTTTCGGCGTCATCGGAACGGCATGTGCAAAAACACAGTCAGCTTAGTCTTTGGGAAAGTTACTGTTTGGCTGGTTCTGATAGAGGTGGCATGTGATTCAGGACTGGACGCAGTGGTTATCTGAGCCTGTGGCCTTGTGTGGTCTAAGTGAATATCACGAGGCTGCAGTTAATGTCCATGTGATTCATGTATAAGTCTCTCTCTCTCTCTCTCTCTCTCTCTCTCTCTCTCTGTCTCTCTCTCTCTCTCTCTCTCTCTGTCTCTCTCTCTCTTTCTCTCTCTCTCTGTCTCTCTCTCTCTCTCTCTCTGTCTCTCTCTCTCTTTCTCTCTCTCTCTCTCTGTCTCTCTCTCTCTCTCTCTCTCTCTCTCTTTCTCTCTCTCTCTCTCTCTCTCTCTCTCTCTCTCTGTCTCTCTCTCTCTCTCTCTCTCTCTGTCTCTCTCTCTCTCTCTCTCTCTCTGTCTCTCTCTCTCTGTCTCTCTCTCTCTCTCTGTCTCTCTCTCTCTCTCTCTCTCTCTCTGTCTCTCTCTCTGTCTCTCTCTCTCTCTCTGTCTCTCTCTCTCTCTGTCTCTCTCTCTCTCTCTCTCTCTGTCTCTCTCTCTCTGTCTCTCTCTCTCTCTCTCTCTGTCTCTCTATCTCTGTCTCTCTCTCTCTCTCTGTCTCTCTCTCTGTCTCTCTCTCTCTCTCTCTCTCTCTCTGTCTCTCTCTCTCTCTCTCCCTCTCTCTCTCTCTCTCTCTCTCTCTCTCTCATTTGCAAACCCCTTACACTGTGTTGGCATAAAAGGCAGCTGGCACAAACACACAAGCTTTTATGGCAACTGACGAAAACTTACATCTCACTGCTGTCGGAGCAAAACCTTGTATCTCCAAAATTGTAACTTTACAGGAGAAGCACAGAACCTACTGTACTTTTAATGTAAGTCACTGGAACCAGATTTTTTTTCCCATGTATTTTTGGGTCGTCTCTTTTGGTCCCTTCTTTATGAAATCTACACATAATATAAAGGGCAGCCGGTGTTTCCAAATGATGTAAAAAAAAACAAACAAAAAAAAAAAGGAGGTGCAAGATTTTCTTCTGACTGCTGCGACAAACAGGGTTATAAAGCCCTTTTCCAATAACCTCCAGTTGTCATAAAGTCTGCTTTGGCCAGGGTTTGGTGTCATGTCACCTCAGCAAGTGTTAAGCCAGCTATCAGTTGATGGAATAAGCCTTTATAAATGTTTTTATAAACATTTATGTGAGTTGTTATTAAAGGCTTATGCAGCATTATGAATTGAATCTATCTATCTATCTATCTATCTATCTATCTATCTATCTATCTATCTATCTATCTATCTATCTATCTATCTGTCTGTCTGTCTGTCTGTCTGTCTGTCTGTCTGTCTGTCTGAATTCAAATGAATGCAGTTCAGTTCATTTCTGTTAGTCTGGCTCTTTCCGCTGTTTTACTGTAGGATGTGTAAGCTGTTATGTTCTGCCCCCTCCCCTCCCCCCACCTCTCGGTGGTCAGTAGGGGGAGATGTTGCGCTGCGGATGAAGCTCATCATTTCTGGGAAAAGCCGCAGCCATTTTAAGCCTGTTTTTCTCCCTCACTACAACCTCCATTTTAGCAGGATGAGCACTAAGATACCCTCACATCTATATTCCAGTACTGTTCATTTCATGGTGTGTAAGTTGTATGATTTATATCACATCTGGAGCTGAGGCCTGTGTGTGTGTGTGTGTGTGTGTGTGTGTGTGTGAGTGAAAGGCTGCTCCCCGGAGTGTGTGATGCTTACTCACACACAGACACACTGACACACATTTGGCCTGGAAGAGGAGAGGGGGGAGGGGGTCTTAAAGGGAAAGGCATGTTGACCGGGTGTGTTTTTGTAAAGAAGATTAGTGGAATCCCCATCTGTCGCTTTCATGGCTGTGATTGTGTGGAAACGTGGTGCTTTTCTCCTCCGTTCTTCAAACTTTCTGTAACGACTATCATCACAGTTATTTGAGTTCTAGGGACCGGGGAACATGACGGAATGTTCTGAGGCTGTTCAACTAAACTACACTGAACTGTGTTGGTGAAATAAAACGAAGAACACAAACGCCACATGCACTCAGTCAATATCTAGAACTTGTTTCGCATTTCAGCATCATTTAGTTAAACTGTCTTGGAACTTATCATCATTTTACCCCCCAATAATTATCTAGCACTTTGGAGTTTGCACTTCACATTTATCTGGTTAATATCTAGAACTTTAGGAAACTGTGAAAGAAGGTGTTACTGAATGTTATTTATAATTCTAAGCCCTCGTTACATACTAAGCCTTATTTTTCAGTAACTACAGTGACGTCAGTGCAAACTGGTTGAGCTATTCTTAGACTGTAGAAGTGTGTCATAGAACTTTAGGCCCATTGGTGGACACTGGCCATTTAAAGGGTCAAGAGAAGGGTCTGGGTTCGATTCCCCGGCCGGGTGACCACGGTCCTCTCTGTGTGGAGTTTGCATGTTGTCTCTGTGTCTGTGTGGGTTTCCTCCCACAGTCCAAAGACATGCAGTCAGGATAGTTGGACCTGTTAAGCTGCCCGTAGGTGTGAATGTGTCTGTCTGTCTGCCCTGTGATGGACTGGTGACCTGTCCAGGGTGTGCCCTGCTTTCCGCCTGATGACAGCTGGGATTGGCTCCAGCACCCCCAGAAGGAGAAGCGGTTTAGAAAGTGTGTGTGTGTGTGTGTGTGTGTGTGTTTCAAACATTCGGTCATAAAAGTATAAGTACGTACTTTTCCCCTGGAAAAACCTATTTAAGGAGCATGATTGGACCTTGAAACCACTGCTGTACCTTTTGAGGGAACCTTTACATTGTTTGTATCTCAATGGACCAAAAATGCACATCTATTTTTAACAGTGTACGGGATAAAGAGATGTTGGGAAATGTTCATGTAGAAAAGTAATTATGACTGTTTTGGGCCTATAAAACCACACAAATGGCATAAAATGACCTCAAATCAAAAACAGGGAGTTTATAAATGCGTGCATTTGTAGATATTTTGCATATTTACAGTAAAATGCAGCTATTTTAACAAACAACACAATAAATCAATAAATATGTTGAAGTGGTTCCTCTGGCCTGGCTCTGCGGATGCTGACACACATACAGTCACACATTCACACACTCACAGACACTGAGTCACGTGGTTGAATGAGTGCTACAGCCTCGAGGCTCTGACCTTGTTTTAAGGATTAGTGGTGGTCCCACAGAGAGAAAGGACCCACACGCACAAGCTAGTTACACTTTCCTCTCTTATCTCCTGTAAGAGTCACGACTGATCCCCAAACACATTCCTGTGGTCTCCCAGTGAAAGCATGTGTGGGTATGTGGGGGTGTGTCTGAGTGTAAGCCCCCCCAGTTAAAGCACTCAGCTGCTTCATTGACCTGCTAAGGGTCAAGGCTACTCCAGAAACAGCTGCCAGTGAGAGAGTGAATGAGAAACACAGTGAATGAGCTGCTGTTTGCATGTTTCGTGTTGTCCTGTTTAAAAGTTTGTATCTGCCTCTCTTTATCCCTCTGAATTCATCAGGCTTTTTTTTTAATACCGTGCCTACGAGGCTGGTCTATGTAAATGAGCTCTGTTTTGGTTGGTTGCTATGTCTTCTGCCTCATTCAAGAAGCATTCTGGGCTGAACTTCAGTGTGAGTGGATCGAGCTAAAATGCTGAAGGCTGAAGAGCTGAATATACCATGACGTTATGACCACTTATTCGCTCTTTGTCCATCTTATCAGCTCCACTTACTGTATAGCTGCACTCTGTAGTTCTACAGTTACAGACTGTAGTCCATCTGTTTCTCTGATACTCTGTTACCCTGTTCTACAGTGGTCAGGACCCCCATGGACCCTCACAGAGCAGGTACTGTTTGGGTGGTGGGTCATTCTCAGCAGTGCAGTAACACTGACGTGGTGGTGGTGTGTTAGTGTGTGTTGTGCTGGTCTGAGTGGATCAGACACAGCAGTGCTGCTGGAGTTTCTAAACACCTCAGTGTCGCTGCTGGACTGAGAACAGTCCATCAACCAAAAACATCCAGCCAACAGCGTCCTGTGGGCAGCGTCCTGTGACCACCGATGAAGGACTAGAGGACGACCAACATAATTTACTAAAAGCGAAACTTGAAAACACAATTCATTATTTATTTATTTGACTTGATTGACTTTGGCTGCTTTAATGCTTGTGATCTTTCAACAGCGCTAGATTAAATACATTTTAAAACTTGATTAATGTCATATTAAGAATTATTGTTTAGTGATAATCCATAAAGTGCAGATAGAAATGTTATAAAATAGACAGCAAAGCATGATCCGACTTTAAATATTTTAGGAATAATGTGTAGGAACGTGTTATGAAATAGTAAAAAGAAACAGGAAATCTGCTTGATAATACACTGCAGTTGTGTATTTATAGTAAATTCTTATCAATAAATGTGCCATTCTAGATAAATATTTTGTTATGAATTCATTCTCAGTGCTACATCACTCTCTACAGTTCTTATCATCGAAAGTCTTACTTTTTACAGCTTAGAGTTCTCACAGAATGATAGAATCATGTTCTAAACATTTTATACATATATGAAGCAAAAATTGCAAAAACTTATTTTGTACCATATTGTACTGTACTGCCCTGTATTGTTCTGTACTGTACTTACTGTACTGTTCTGTACTGTACTGCACTGTATTGTCCTGTACTGTCCTGTACTGTACTGCATTGCCCTGTACTGTACTTACTGTACTGCCCTGTACTGTACTGTACCGCCCTGTACTGTACTGCACTGTATTGTCCTGTACTGCACTGTATTGTCCTGTACTGTACTTACTGTACTGCCCTGTACTGTACTGCCCTGTATTGTTCTGTCCTCTACTGTCCTGTACTGTACTGCACTGTATTGTCCTGTACTGCCCTGTCCTATACTGTACTGCACTGTATTGTCCTGTACGGTACTGCCCTGTACTGTACTGTATTGTCCTGTACTGTACTGTACTGTCCTGTCCTGTACTACATTGTATTGTTCTATACTGTACTGCACTGTTTAGACTTGCAATGGTGGATAGGAGCCTTTTACTCAGTCCCATCTACAATGTTTATGCATTATATTCCTCTGAATATTTTCAAATGATAACACTTTTATTCCCCACCTGCCTCTGCTCAGGCATATCAAATATGCAAACGCTTCCAGTACCACTCTTTCTTCTTCAACAGATATGCAAATCATATTTGTGTTTATGGTAAACAGGAGGAGGCTTGGGGTCATTCCCCTGGCAACATTCAAAGCTTGTTTTTTCTTAGCAGGCAGCAGATTCAGCAGCTTAATACTGCATGCCTTGGCTATTCTGACTGGAGTCTATTACTCATTCTTACAGCAGAACCAGTGCTATAAAATTCAGGCCAGTAGACCACGTCTCTGGAGCTGCTGTGTTAAAAGTCAATGCTCTGAGTCTGACCATGCTGTAAAACCAGTGGACATGTGATCAAAGCCTCAGTTTAGAACTGTGGTGCTCTATACAAATATCTGTGTATTTGCGATCATCTCGTTTGCAAACTTGCAAATTATTAAAAGGCATTTGCTGAAGGAGTGGCACACACCCAAATACAATCTACTTTGTTTTGTACCATGTTGGCTTGTTTACAGTGCTTCCAGAGGTGGGTAGAGTGGCCTAAACACTAAACATATATATATAGTGGCTTAGAAAATGTGTGTGTGTGTATATATATATATATATATATATATACATACACACACACACACACACACACACATTTTCTAAGCCACTTCTCCCTCAGGGTCGCAGAGGGTGCTGGAGCCTATCCCAATATATATATATAGTACATAGGCTCCAGCACCCCCCACGACCCTGAGGGAGAATGCCTCACGAAAAATGCATTTTACAAAATAACTGCTACAGAGCGTCAAACTGCACACTGTCAATCACGGAAAATCCACTAAAATATGGAATTTAATCCATTTGTGTTTCTATTTTTTCACAATTATCTCAGAATAAAGTCGGTCACACCAGTGACGTCGGCTGAAAGCTTCATATGAGATCATGAGCTCAATGAGAAGATCTCTGAGAACTGAGAGATGCAGTGGACTCACCATGAGCTTTTCTCCATAGATCCTCAGAAAACAGGTCAAAGAAGTCAAGTGAAGTCATCGGTGTGACTTTTATTTCAAAATATGAGGTTTTTTGTTACGCAGTAACACCAGTGACACGACTCCTGGGGACCACAACTATAACTATATATATTTAATAATTTATATAATCATTTTTTGGCTTTTGTTTGCTTTATCTTTTAAATCATAGAGTTCCTGGTCATGTATAGATTATTGCTGGAGGTGTGATCAAGAGTAAAGCAGTCCAAACAGAATCACCCCTTAAACAGCCAGGGCCAGCTGGTGGGCCCAAAGATTTATCACACACCTATATAAACTAAGAATAGCTCAGCCAGTTTGCATCGAAGTCCCTGTAGTTACTGAATAATAAGCCTTAGTATGTGATGATCCTGAGATTTTAAGGGATTAAATAGAAAAAGAGACGCAGGCTGTATCACTTTTAGTGAGTCATTTTAAAACGTTCACAAAGTACCGATGTGCATCAAGCTACACTCTTAAACAACATGGTTCTTCAAGGGCTCTTTAGTAATGCCAAGAGTTCTATATAGAACCATGAACACTCATGCTTCAGATGGAAAAAGTGTTGTTTGTGGTTCTATATAGTGCCAAAAAGGGTTCTTCGATTGGTAAAAGCTTAACACCGTAGCAATAACAGAACCCTCATTGGTGCTAAATAGAACCCTTTTCAAAAGATCCCATATAGAACCATTTGTAACACATTTTCTGCCATCTGAAGAACCTTCTCACCATTGAAGCATGCTGAAGGTTCTCTGAGTGTTCATGGTTCTATATAAGGCCATTGTCTTTATTAAAGAACCCTTGAAGAACCATCTTTACTAAGAGTGTTGTTACTACTCACCTCTGATTGCTTTACATTGAATGTGATAAGACAGTGTTTGATAAGAGGGTTTATAGTTTATTTTCCTTTGCAGTTGCATTATGTGGACAGCTGGGGGCACTCTGACATCACAGTTCAGCCTAGTCTCTGTGTGTGTGTGTGTGTGTGTGTGTGTGTCGGCGGAGGTGTATGTGTGAGCGTGGTGGAATGCAGTGTGCGGTGAATGACCCTGAGGAAACCTGATCTCTCTTTACAAACTCCCCACACTCGCCGTTTAAGGCTACATTTCAGTGGTGCTGCCTGAAGACTGATGATAAGAAGAAGATTCTCCCTCTCCTCCCCTCTCACAGCTCTTCCTCCACTGCCTAGTCATTGTGAGGGAGCAGGAAAACAGTGAAAAATGGCCTGAAAGAGAGCCGTGCTCATTGCACAAGAGAAATCACCAAAGCCTCTTATCAGAGTGGCCCACAGTTCTGCTCCATTTGCATGGATGTCTGGGCTGAAATGGGGTTGGAGAAGTGCTGACGTAGTTGGGCCTCATGCTGAGATTCTGTGTTCCATTCAATGGGCTTGGATCCAACCATTCACAAGGTCATGCAGTTAGACAGAAGTCCTAAGGCCTGGAAGAGATGAAGCAATAATGTCCATTTCAGGAATAATAATAACCTCATGGATGAAAGAGAAAATTATTTTTATATATATATATGAAAATGTAAAATTACATTGAATTGCATAACAGTTTAAGAATGTTTTTGTCCTTCTCCTGGGAAAAAAAAAAAAAAAAAAAAAAAAAAAAAAAAAAAAATATATATATATATATATATATATATAATATATACTCCAAGCAGACATCATATGGCATTTCTATGCAAATGTAAATGCACAATTTCCATTTTTTTGTACTGAGTTTAACATAAAACATAATTTCTTTCCCAATATGTTAATATAGTGAATGAAACATGTTCTCTGCAGAAGGTGTGTTTACTTATTCACAACTAAAAAAAATCAACAGACATTTGTCATATAACATTTAAAAGTTTGGCTTTGTAAATACATTTTTGCGCGTGTGAACTTCCAGATTTATATCTTTATCTTAGAAAAAATTCCCGCTTGCACATAAACGCAGTCCTTTAGGTCAAAATGAACATTTTATATTCATATTTATTTTGGTATGTCTAAACTTTTGAGCCATAGAATAAATTTGACAGATTATTTCTTTAACACTTGCTTCTCGGTTCCTATCTTAGTTATACTGGTTATCAGGCAGGAAGAGCCATTCAGTGCAGTCGTACGTGAGTCCACGGACTCTGTCCTGCCTGCAGACAGACGATAACATTACACACATATGGGTTTTCCATCATAGCTGTCGTCTCTGAGCTCTTACAGTGTTCCGGGTTGTGTGTGTGGATGTGTTCAGCCAAACTATGCACATCTGTTCTCAATCACACTCTGAGCCCACGGTCTTTGTGGGTTCTTACCGTGACTCATATCCCACATTCCTGTGTATGTGTGTGTGTGTGTGTGATGGGGGGGTTAGTGGGTGGGTTGCATGCTCATATTTCAGGCTCCTTGCTTTCTTTGTAGAAGAAACACATTATACACATAATTACTATGAGTGTAATTTGTAACTCTAAGCCAGATGAAAGCTGTGGTGGGCTGTAATTTGTGAGTAGTGTATGGTGAGATTATTATACTTCTCCAGCTACAGAGGGAAATCCTGGAGTGGCCTTGTTTTCCACTTGGTGTGTCAGTGTTTTAACTCCCTCATTCTCTGAGCTTCCTCTTCTTCACAGCTGCGGCGAGCAGGAAACAGAGACAATGCTTTGCGAAGCAGGCGCTGTGCTCCTGCTCACATCAGACGAAATATGGCAATTTTCCAAAAAAGCTGCAGTTCTGTCCTCCTGCCTGCAGGGGTCAGTATTGCTGGGAGGAAGCAGGGCTGCTGACGTCATCAATCTGTGACTGTGTTAGTAGGTCAGTGTGTAGTAGTAGACCCTGCCTGTAGTGGTCAGTGCCGTGGATCTAGGTTGCGCTTTAGAGGGGCGGAGTAACCACATGGATGCTTTAATTCTCAGCCAGATGGTGCTGCTGCTACAGATAGGCTTAAACGCCCAGCCCTATTAACTCTTTCTGTTCTATGGCTTTTACATATTTATCACCCCCAGTACTGCCTACATCACTGTCTGACACCTCTGTGGCCACTTCATTGGATTGGACCATTTAGGTCCACTACATAGGTGTACAATTACTGACCATAGGCTACCAATCGCTGCATAATTTATCACCCTCCCTCTACCTTATCCTTCAGTGGATAGGATCAGCCATATGACCACCACTGACCAGATATTAATTGGTTGGTGGACTGTTTTCAGCTCAACAGTAAAACTGACCACTGACCACTGATGAAGGACTAGAGAGTGCCTAAAGTAAACTTTAAACGAACAGTTGGGCTGCAGTCTCGAACTAACTGTAAACCAGCAAGGGGGTAGTTTCCAGCACACACACACACACACACACACACACACACACACACACACACACACACACGCACACACACACACGTGTATATATATATATTCTGTCTTGAGCATGTGTGTCCAATAAAAAACAGCTTTGCCAGCTGGCCACTTTATTGGAAACCACCCCCTTGTTGATGTACATCACTATATATATATCTGTATATGTATATTTGTGTATGTGTGTGTGTGTGTGTGTGTGTGTGTGTTTTCTGAATGTGTTCAATATGAATGTTTTCAATATAGGGAGCTTATAAAGGGTCTTCTTTACTGCATACATTTGCATATGTTAGGAACATTGAATAAGTTGAATATATTATGAAGTGGATCAATAGTGAAAATCTATATTTACTGGCATATAAAGCGGTTCCTATGCATTATAAGACAAGAGTTGAATGTTGAATCTCTGTGCTTTTACCACAGGGTGGTATATGTGAGCTACAGTCTGGTACAGCATTAATGACGTCATATGGAAAAGACCATCTTCTGAGTTCTGTAGGGGGGCTGAGTGAAAGTGTGTCAGTGGGGGAATGGTGTCAGAGAGTGGGCCCCGGAGCTGCTGACAGATAATGCTGGAAGTATTAACGTTTTTCAGTCATTAAGATTTAGTCCAGCTCATCCGCTGGTTTGGCCATTTGTGAGATATTCAACACGACGTACTGGTCCAGGTCTAATTTTGAGAAAAACATCATTTTGCTTGCTTTTGTTTTAGATTAATGAATGAAAAATGGAAAAAAGGTCAATATATTTATAGATTTGGATCACTTTGAGTTGGTCAGACGTCAGACTAGTGGGATTACACAGTCAAAAGGGCTCACAAAATCCAAATAGACAAAGTCGTTCTAAATGCGAGTACAGATGTGCTTTAGCTGCGCTCATCACTTCAGCCACATGAGGTCTAGCATTGTCATGCATCAGAAGGAGCCCAGGGCCAACCACACCAGCATATGGTCTCACAAGGGGTCTGAGGATCTCATCTCGGTACCTAATGGCAGTCAGGCTACCTCTGGCGAGCACATGGAGGGCTGTGCGGCCCTCCAAAGAAATGCCACCCCACACCATTACTGACCCACTGCCAAACCGGTCATGCTGGAGGATGTTGCAGGCAGCAGAACGTTCTCCATGGCGTCTCCAGACTCTGTCACTGTGCTCAGTGTGAACCTGCTCGCATCCGTGAAGAGCCCAGGGCGCCAATGGCGAATCTGCCATTCTTAGTCTTCTCTACCAAATGCCAATCGCCCTGCACGGTGTTGGGCTGTAAGCACAAGCCCCACTTGTGGACATCAGGCACTCATACCACCCTCATGGAGTCTGTTTCTGACAGTTTGAGCAGAAACATGAATATTAGTGGCCTGCTGGAGGTCATTTTGCAGGGCTCTGGCAGTGCTCCTCCTGTTCCTTCTTCCACAAAGGCAGAGGTAAAGGTCCTACTGTGGGGTTGTTGCCCTTCTACGGCCTCCTCCACGTCTCCTGGTGTACTGGCCTGTCTCCTGGTATCTCCTCCATGCTCTGGACACTGTGCTGACTGACACAGCAAACCTTCTTGCCACAGCTCTCATTGATGTGCCATCCTGGATGAGCTGCACTACCCGAGCAACTTCTGTGGGTGGTAGACACCGCCTCATGCTACCTCTAGGGGTGAGGGCACTGACAAAATGCAAAAGTGACCAAAACAACAGCCAGAAAGGATGAGAACAGTGAAATGGTCTGTGGTCACCACCTGCAGAACCACTCCTTTATAGGGGTTATCTTGCTAATTGCCTCTCATTTCTACCTGTTGTTTGTTCCATTTGCAAAACAACAGGTGAAATTGATTCACAAACAGTGTCGCCTCCTAACTGGACAGGCTGATTTCACAGAAGTGTGATTGACTTGGATATGTATATATACACACACACACACACACACACACACACACACACACACATATATATATATATATATATATATATATATATATATATATGCCCTGCGATGGACTGGCGACCTGTCCAGGGTGTATCCTGCCTTCCGCCCGGAGACTGCTGGGAAAGGCTCCAGCACCCCCCCGCGGCCCTGACGGAGAAGCGGCTTAGAAAATGGATGGATGGATGGATGGATGGATATATATATATATATATATATATATATATATGCACTGTATAAGTATACGCTTCTAAAAAGCAGTATTATATGCTAATCAGCTGTAATCACTGTCAGCTTTTTGGGTTCATTTTAATGGTCGTTTTTGTTGTTTCTCCTGCATTAATTCTCTGTGCAGATGCTGATGTTCTCCTCTCTGCAGTGTGTGAGAATCTGTCTCTGCAGGTAGTGTGTGAGAGGCAGCTGTGTCAGCATGTTCAACACCAACACCATCACTCAACGTGATTACAGACACAACACAACACTGCAGCGCTGTAGACTAAAGGGATTTCAGACAGAACTACAGCATCGATTATCTCCCTCCAAGAAGACAACAGACATCAAATACATGATAAAGGATTAGAAGTGAAGAGATGGGGGCTCGGATGGAGACTAGGCCCCTGTTTATGTGCTTAAATTTTATTTCTCATGTGTTACGTGCGTTAAGTTAGTAAAACGTCTCTGGTCTCAGTGTTCGGGACTAAACTTTCAGCATTAAAATCCTGTAAAAAGATGTTTCTTTGGAGAGTTTGAGATTTAACTGATGGTAAGAATTACATTTTGGAAACTCTTATTATCCATCCATCCATCCATTATCTAAGCCGCTTCTCCGTCAGGGTCGCGGGGGGGTGCTGGAGCCTATCCCAGCAGTCTTCGGGCGGAAGGCAGGATACACCCTGGACAGGTCGCCAGCCCATCGCAGGGCAGACAGACAGACACAGACAGTCACTCACACACTCACACCTAGGGGCAATTTAGCATGTCCAATTGGCCTGACTGCATGTCTTTGGACTGTGGGAGGAAACCGGAGAACCCGGAGGAAACCCACGCAGACACGGGGAGAACATGCAAACTCCACACAGAGAGGACCGCCCGGCCGGGGAATCGAACCCAGGCCCTCCTTACTGTGAGGCGACAGCGCTACCCACCATGCCACCGTGCCGCCCAACTCTTATTATGTTTTCCGGTATTTTAAAAGTCATTTGATTTGAAGAAAGGCTGGAAAACTGCTTGTGGCCAAAGTTTTTTAGGTTGTCTACAGTTTAGGATGGGCTATCAAACATATGACTGTATTCTGGGTTGTGTGTTGAGCTCTAGGGCTCTAACAGAGTGGTCAAATTAATGTAGTGACCATATGAGATATAAATACTGCCATGCCAAGGTCATCTGTGCAGGCAGCCGAGGCTGAGCCATCTGTGCTTCCTCTCTCTCTCTCTGTCTGTACACCGATCAGGTATAACATAATGACCACCTCCTTGTTTCTACACTCACTGTCCATTTTATCAGCTCCACTGACCGTATAGCTGCACTTTGTAGTTCTACAGTTACAGACTGTAGTCCATCTGTTTCTCTGATACTCTGTTACCCTGTTCTTCAGTGGTCAGGACCCCCATGGACCCTCACAGTGCAGGTACTATTTGGGTGGTGGGTCATTCTCAGCACTGCAGTGACACTGATGTGGTGGTGGTGTGTTAGTGCGTGTTGCGCTGGTCTGAGTGGATCAGACACAGCAGTGCTGCTGGAGTTTTTAAACACTGTGTCCACTCACTGTCCACTCTATTAGACACTCCTACCTTGTCAGTCCACCTTGTAGATGTAAAGTCAGAGATGACAGCTCATCTGCTGCTGCACAGTTTGTGTTGGTCATCCTCTGGTCCTTCATCAGTGGTCACAGGACGCTGCCCACAGGACGCTGCCCACAGGACGCTGTTGTCTGGATATTTTTGGTTGGTGGACTATTCTCAGTCCAGCAGCGACACTGAGGTGTTTCAAAACTCCAGCAGCACTGCTGTGTCTGATCCACTCAGACCAGCGCAACACACACTAACACACCACCACCATTTCAGTGTTACTGCAGTGCTGAGAATGACCCACCACCCAAATAGTACCTGCTCTGTGAGGGTCCATGGGGGTCCTGACCACTGAAGAACAGGGTAACAGAGTATCAGAGAAACAGATGGACTACAGTCTGTAACTGTAGAACTACAGAGTGCAGCTATGCAGTAAGTGGAGCTGATAAAGTGGACAGTGAGTGTAGAAACTAGGAGGTGTATTCTGTCTGATTCTGAGTCTCTCTGGAGTGTAATCTGCTCCTTCTTCCTAACTTGCCTGGGTGGCAGGCCTGATGGTGTGAGCACAGACTCATGAGCCAGATTACTGTGTTTATCAGATTAGCAGACCAGACTAAATGAGCAGGCCTGCAGAAGGCTGGACTCATGCTGTGATCTGGCTGCAGAACAATGATGGGGTGAAATGTTGCACAGCTTTAGATCTTCACTGCTTCTTTTCACATCTTCAGAAGCATAAATACCCATATCCACACTTAGATCAACTTTGAAAAATGCTTTTTTAGCTTTTTTAAGGCTATTGTAGCAACCAAGTAATGCAAGGATGTGCTCTACCAAAGAGCACTGTGCCACCTGCACATCCAAATTACTGCACTCTTGCCTCAAACCATGCTAATCATGTCTAATAGACTTGGTTGTGTGGTTTATGATGCTGTATGACAAGCATGTTGTCTGTACACATGATAGAGTAGAATAGATACAGATAAACTGTAATTAAGTGAAAGTGTGTGTCAAAATTGGTCGTATTTATACAGTGCAGTGTGTCATACACTGTCAAACACCATACAAGATTAAGAGACCCTTATTAGTCCCACAACGGGGAAATTTCACCTCCGCATTTAACCCATCCATGAAGTGAAACACCACATACACACTAGTGAGTGCACACACACTAGGGGGCAGTGAGCACACTTGCCCAGAGAGCAGTTGGGGGTTAGGTGTCTTGCTCAAGGACACCTCAGTCACATGCTGTCGGCTCTGGGGATTGAACCAGCGACGTTCCGGTCACGAGGCAGGTTCCCTAACCTCCAGCCCATGACTGCCCCTACAAGCAAGTCTATTAGAGATACTGAACACCTACACACAGTTTTAAATGAGTGTATCGCTGTTGTCGGAAGAAAACACGTTTTTCAGTTTTTGACATAATTTGAAAATGCCGGTCGTCCTGTACATTGTGTGTAAATTTCATGATGAATGGACTAAAAAAAAACAGCCCAAAATGACTTGGAAAAAAATCTGGTTCCATTGACTTCCATTGAAAGTAAAGCAGGTTTTTTCCTTCTCCTGTGAAGTCACCATTTTGGAGATACAAGGTTTTGATCCGACAGCAGCGATATGATGACTTAGGCATGCAGTTTGCACGGCGCTACTCTGTGGGGCTTAAATTTACATTACTTCTAAGAAGCATTAGCATTTTCAACCGAGGCTGATAGAGACACTTGGAGAAACAGGCTGCTCTATAGGATGGTTAATCTATCCCACATGGCTCCATCCTCCCTCTCACACGTCATTTCTTTCACCCCCCTCCCCTTACCTCCTCTCTCTTTCTTCAGCCTGTGATTCCACATCTCTGCTGTTGTCTGCCAGCTCTTTGTGCTGAGGAACAAAGCCTGAGCGTGTGGCACATGTTGGAAACACCAACACCGCTCTGGTCTCGTGCTGGAATGGACAGCGACTTTTTGTGTTTCATGCATTTTAAGACCAAAAATCAGAGAGAAAACAGAAGCATCAACACTCCCGACTTCATAGAGTGTTTGTTTACAAAAGATCCATGTTCTGCTTGTGAAATGAAAATAATTATTTATGGATTGATTGATTGATTGATTGATTGATTGATTGGTTTGTTTATTTATTTTCCCTGAGGTTAAGATCAGAATAAGGTGCAGGGTACATTTAGAAACGTACTACTACATTTAGACAGTTACATATTCATGTAATACAATACATGTGGGGCATATTATTATTATTATTATTATTATTATTATTATTATATGTAGGTACTTGTATGCATAAAGAAAATTTTGTATGCATAAAGCATATTTTTATGATTTATTTTTTACTGATATGGGACTTATCACATGTTGTGACACACACACACACACACACACACACACACACACACACACACACACACACACACACACACACACACATGTATATACAGAGTCATATCTATATCTATACTATATTATTATTATTATTATTATTATTATTATTATTATTATTTTTAATAGTAGTATTTGTATACTTGCACATGTATTGCATTTTGGACATATGCATTACCCCACGTCCTGACAAGGCATGAAATACAAACGTGTATGTGTTGGGGTGGGGTTGTGTTGTATACCCACATGCCAAAGCTTTCCTGAACAAAGGGCCCATCTGCAGGGCCACAGGTCACTCCACGGAACATCTCTCCGAATAAAAGCCTCGGTCAGCAGCTGACCGCTAGCCCGTCCAAGAACATACATTTCATCACATTCCAGTCTTTCATGGACATTTAGATCATGACGAATAAAAATCCCCCACCCACCTTGGCAAAGAACATTGCTGTCACTGCTGAGCTGAGAATGGTATATGAGCCAAATACATGTGATGAGTGGTGGTCCTATGATGGTCCTCGTTCACTGCTGGGTGGGATAAAAGGGGCTACAAAATTGTGCATCAACAGATGGGCTGCAGTCTGTAAGTATTCATCTACAAAGTGCAGCTATATGGTGGGAGTTTCTGACAAAACGGTTATTGATTGAAGGTCCAAAGTAGGTGCTCCTAATAAACTGTCCGTATGCTATCAAACGGGGTCACATTTAAGTATTTAATTGAAATGAGGTGCATTTTTTCAGATAACGCTTTAAAGAACTGCTACTCATGCAGGAATAGTTTTCTTTTTTCTCTCTTTTTTTGTTATCACATGATGCATCATCCCATGCCCTACTTTCCATCTTGCTGCAATGCAGAGAGCTCAAAACTTTCAATCTCAGAAACCTCAAGCTTGGCTCACTTTATACTGGGTCATTGGCGCAGAATTCAATTAAGTTCCATTTCAGTTTTTTTCTGCTGGTGTTTTGCCTGAGAGTCCCTCAGAGGAATGGAGTGATAATGGAACTCTCAGTCTGCCAGAGACCGTAATGGAAGTGCAGTTATGTTCACATCAGTTCATTTCACCTTTTCATTCCATACTATCTCTTCTGTTACCTTGAACACCAGTTTGTTTAATGAAATGGCAACGTGCAGCATATTTAAGACCACAGATACAAACTGCAACATGCATGCAGCTCCATTGGGACAGTCCTCAGCCAAGCGAGCAATTTTGTACAGTAAGTTATTGTAAATGTACAGAATATTTCTTTACAGTACTGTGTTTCTTTGTTGCTTTTGAAAGACATCCAGGATGGAAGTAAATATGTTGAGAGAAGACAGAAAACTAAATGTAATGCCAGTCCTGCAAGGCTTTGTCCTGCTTCCATGCTGAAATGGCCCTTTAGCTCTGACTGTGTAGCAACAGATGGACCATTATAGAGATCCAGGCTTTACACACATTGCACACACACACACACACACACACACACACACACACACACACACACACACACACAGTGTTGGCTAAATATAGCCGCTGCACTTAAAAGGACACGACCCACTCCACTGTTTTTTGGTCTAATGTGCTGCTGCTGCAATGTCATGTGTACACATGCATGATATGATCAGAGACACATGCAGGTTCGGTCCATTAGGCATTGTGCATTGCGATGAGACTGCAGTGCCCTTGAGCAGCACTAGTGGGCAGCACCTGTCAGTGTGCCTTCTCTTCTCTTCTCTTCTCTTCTCTTCTCTTCTCTTCTCTTCTCTTCTCTTTTGTTTTTGTTCTTTCTCTTCTCTTTTGTTCTTGTTCCTTCTCTTCTCTTCTCTTCTCTTCTCTTCTCTTCTCTTTTGTTATTGTTCCTTCTCTTCTCTTCTCTTCTCTTCTCTTCTCTTCTCTTCTCTTCTCTTCTCTTCTCTTCTCTTCTCTTTTGTTCTTGTTCCTTCTCTTCTCTTTTCTTTTGTTCTTATTCCTTCTCTTCTCTTCTCTTTTGTTCTTGTTCCTTCTCTTCTCTTCTCTTCTCTTCTCTTCTCTTCTCTTTTGTTTTTGTTCTTTCTCTTCTCTTTTGTTCTTGTTCCTTCTCTTCTCTTCTCTTCTCTTCTCTTCTCTTCTCTTTTGTTTTTGTTCTTTCTCTTCTCTTTTGTTCTTGTTCCTTCTCTTCTCTTCTCTTCTCTTCTCTTCTCTTCTCTTCTCTTTTGTTCTTGTTCCTTCTCTTCTCTTTTGTTCTTGTTCCTTCTCTTCTCTTCTCTTCTCTTTTGTTCTTGTTCCTTCTCTTCTCTTTTCTTTCGTTCTTATTCCTTCTCTTCTCTTCTCTTTTGTTCTTGTTCCATCTCTTCTCTTCTCTTCTCTTCTCTTCTCTTCTCTTTTGTTTTTGTTCTTTCTCTTCTCTTTTGTTCTTGTTCCTTCTCTTCTCTTCTCTTCTCTTCTCTTCTCTTTTGTTTTTGTTCTTTCTCTTCTCTTTTGTTCTTGTTCCTTCTCTTCTCTTCTCTTCTCTTCTCTTTTGTTCTTGTTCCTTCTCTTCTCTTTTGTTCTTGTTCCTTCTCTTCTCTTTTGTTCTTGTTCCTTCTCTTCTCTTCTCTTCTCTTTTGTTCTTGTTCCTTCTCTTCTCTTTTCTTTTGTTCTTGTTCCTTCTCTTCTCTTCTCTTCTCTTCTCTTCTCTTCTCTTCTCTTCTCTTTTGTTCTTGTTCCTTCTCTTCTCTTTTGTTCTTGTTCCTTCTCTTCTCTTCTCTTCTCTTCTCTTTTGTTCTTGTTCCTTCTCTTCTCTTTTCTTTTGTTCTTATTCCTTCTCTTCTCTTCTCTTTTGTTCTTGTTCCTTCTCTTCTCTTCTCTTCTCTTCTCTTCTCTTTTGTTCTTGTTCCTTCTCTTCTCTTTTCTTTTGTTCTTATTCCTTCTCTTTTGTTCTTGTTCCTTCTCTTCTCTTCTCTTCTCTTCTCTTCTCTTCTCTTATATATATATATATATATATATATATATATATATATATATATATATATATATATATATATATATATAGTGTGTGTGTGTGTGTGTGTCTTAAAGCTGATCTAATCTTACCTTTTTCTCTAATATTTCTGTTGCAACACTAATTCGTTTCCTTTAATGTAGTGAAAAAGTCATTCTATTGAACGATTTTGCTTGTTTTGAACATAAAGCTTATAAAATGTTAACAACAATCTCAAAATGAGAGATATTCATTATATTACATATTACATTATTACACATGGAATACCCCGTTAGCAAAAATGGTTCTAAGGAACCAAAAAAACAAAAAGCACGATGTTTAAAGAACCATGGAACAGGTTGTCCAGATAGAACATAGCATAAATGTTCTGTTCATTGTCATTCCTGGAACTGTATGGAACTGTATGCCCAAGCCAAGAACCATTTATTAATGTCTCTTCATGTATTTAACTCTCATTTTCACTGTGATGCTTCTAACAGTGGTCACTGTTTTTTTTTGCTCATTTGGTCATTTGTTACCCTGAAAGGCCTGCATTAGTAGCCCATTCATCTCACTACTTCTGCCCATTAACAAGCGCATTTCTTTCCCTAGTGGGTATTCATTTCCGAGTCTCCATAACCCATCAAACTGCTCTTGTTGTGATATTACTTTGCTGTCTGGTGTTGACCAGAGGAGGATGGGTGCCCCGTTTGAGACTTGGCTCCTCTGAAGGCTTCTTCTTCTTGATCTTAGGGTTTTTTTCTGGCTACTGTTGTCCTTGACCTGCTTATTTGGGTCTCAAAAAGTGCAATAAATAAATTGTGAATGGAAATAAACTGACTATTTTGATGTTTTTGACTGTTTTTATTCATTATTATTATTATTATTATTTTTTACTCTGACATGCAGTTTGGGTGTTGTATGGACTAGCGTGGTGTTATAGATTGGTTTGTGGTCATTGTTGTGAGTGAAATCCAGCAAACCAGATTAATTAAAGCCCCTCTCGCCCACACAACACCCTGCAGACAAACAGACAGATGGCTGTCATTATAAACACACTGTTATGCTCTTTGGCTTTAATAGGTCACTCTGGTCAGATCGACATTATCCTAAAGCTTAGAGCTAATGGCTCAATTCTCTCTCTCTCTCTCTCTCTCTCTCTCTCTCTCTCTCTCTCTCTCTCTCTCTCTCTCTCTCTCTCTCTCTCTCTCTCCCACGTAGGCAAGGGAAGGGTTAAGGATGTCAGCCCCGCCCATTCAGAATCTCTCAGTGACCTAAATAGTCCAACAGGCAGCTACGTATAGAAAACTGCATCTCACCCCTCCCCTCTCGCTCCACTCCTCCCTGCTCCTTCTTCTCCTTCCATCCTTCGTCCATGGTTCACACTAAAATAAGCATATTTTCATGCTTCAAATGTACCCATCATTTCATCATAAGCAAAGTAAACGACATTGATCCTGCTATGAATTTTGATATCTGACTGTGCAGAGTGACATAAGCCAGCTCCTAGTCTTCCTTGGTTTCTTTCGTATGCTGTTATTCTAATGCTGGACCAGATTTTAGATTGATGGATTTTCCCAGTTGATTCTTAATGCAGCCCCTCATAGACCCTGTACAGACTCCGCGGTGACTGTCCTCGTCAGTAGCTGTTGGCAGCAGGGCTGTTCATGATGTGAGGCTGGGAGTGGCTCTAGCTGACTGCAGCCTGTGTGTGAGTGTGTCTGGCGGAGTGATGGCTGTGTGTCACTGTGTGTTTCTCTGCAGGGATCAGCTAGTGTCTAATCCCGCAGCGCTGAGCTCCGAGCAGATCAGAGCAGCTCAGTCTTTGTCTCTGCAGCACACGCAGGAGGGAGTCAAGCAGATGTGTGTTTGTACACAGAAACACACTCAGGCCTGTGTGACACATTTCTTGCCAAATATTCAGCCTCGTTCACATTGTATTATAAATCACATTTATTATATATATATATATATATATATATATATATATATATACACACATACAGTTTTTATCATTTTTCAGTTTTTGACACAGTTTGAAAATGCTTGTTGCCCTTTACATTGTATGTAAATTTCATGATGAATGGACCAAGGAAAATGACCCAAAACGACTTGGGAAAAACATCTGGTTCCATTGACTTACATTAAAGGTAAAGTAGGTTTTTTCCTTCTGCTGTAAAGTTCCCATTTTGTAGATATGAGATTTTGTTCCAGCAGCAATGATATATACAGTGTATATATATATATATATATATATATATATATATATATATATGTATATGTGTGTGTGTGTGTGTGTGTGTGTGTGTGTGTGTGTCCGTAC